>NC_079911.1:7216176-7516176 GCF_024868665.1 Triplophysa rosa | reverse complement strand
TTCTTGGCCTCCAAATCGTGCTTTAAAATCCTTTAATGCACTGCTAGCCGTGGATTACCCCACTTATACCATGGTCATTTGCCAAGTTATTGATGTTTACAGTGTAATTCTTGATCAGACAGATAAAAATGACAGTTGTTTTCTTCAGTTCATTTCAAACATTGATCAATCTGACTGGAACTATGCGTGCATTAAACGGTTTTAATGCACACCTTCCAGCCAATCAGAATCGAGAATTAAAACACACCATGGTAGTTCATTACAAAAACACTATGATTCCAGTATCACTATTAACAAGATTTATTCTAAACAAAATAAAAAGAGTAAATCTGTAAATTTGTTTGAGGATTACTGTAATGCTGGGTTCACACCCAACGCTTTTCGAGTGTGTGACGCGATCTGACAAATATTTTCAACCTTCGGAAAAGACTAGATTGACGCGAGTTCACGTCTAAACGAGTCTTTGCATTGACTTTGTATGTAATTTACTCGCGCCAAACGCTTAAAGCCGCGGACACACTTGACTTTTCCCTCCATTGACTTCCATTCATACGCGTGCGAATGCGACAGACCAGCTAAGCAAGCCCGTCCAACGATATTTCGCATTTCGCTGCGTAGCAAAGTTCAAGTTTGGTGAACCTGCGAATTCAGAGTTCGTGAGACCAATAGAGGATCAAAACGTCACAGCGTGACCTCTCGGTACAGAAATGTAAAAAATGGAGGAATCGCGCCCGCCCATTTTCATACCACCGTCCAAACGAGTCAAGTCTGACCGCGTCTTAATTCGCGTTTGGTGTGAACCCAGTGTAAGGAATATTCGAGGTTAAATACTAGTTCAATTCTAAACATGGAAAATCCTTCAGTTTGAAATGACAAACAACTAATGCAGTTATGCATTAACAGCTTGATTTTATTTTTTAAACTGAAATATTCTTTTTAATAACTAATCTGTAACAAATGCACATTGCATTTTGATCAAAATGAGTACAGCTGCACTTAAGTTATTGGTTGTTTTTTCTGTTTTTTCTTTTTTTGATATCCTCTATTACTGTACATTACCCTCATGTGGTCCTTTATTCTTTGGCCTCTTGTTTTCCCACAGCTGTACAGGCTTTGTTGGAGTTTGAGGAACAGCACTGAAGAAAGAATCGATCTGGAAGTTGATGACTGGACTGGAGATCAAGACTCAAGCTCTATGGAAACTGAAGGTATATTGGCATACAGTATACAGTACAGTACAGTAAATGCTGCAAACCTGCCAAAAGCAAATGATGGCATTACATAGCAACTTATACAAGTACAAATGTATCTGGATCAGCCTTCGTTGTTGTTTTCTGGAACAGCATTTCTATTAGATTTAGGGGTAGAGATGAAGGTAGACTCCTTTTACAAGTGGCATAAAGTCTGGTCAACTTATTCTGACCTAGTACTGGTGTGGACGAAGTGCGTTTTGAAAAGAAAACACATTTTTGAAATGTGTCCGGATTATGTCTCCTGTCTTATATACAGGAGAAAACGATCTGAACACAATGTAAAGAGACTCATCATTTTTGTTTGTATTTACTGTTTAGGGGTTATCAAAAAGTTGATACCAGCAGAAAAAAAACGAAATCTCATTTTGTCAGCTGGTACCTTTTGTTCAGGTGGTGTGGTACAGCTCGACTACCAGAAATCGTGTGGCATCCAGCCAGTTCGATTGGAGCTGCCAATAGTACTTGCCAGTTTAATGGGCAATACGTGTCAGATGGTTCGTGATTAGCTGATAAGAGTGTTCTTCTAGGAACAAAGAATGATGTCTTATTTGTGTAAATCACGTTGTGCACATTGATTATTTTTTATTACAATTGATTAATATTTTATTAGCAACTGATAACACCTGTTGGCATTTCTCTCTTGATCTCACAGAGGAACGTGAGGAACCGGGCTGTTTCAAGAAAGCGTACAACTGGTTCTGTGGATTTGATCAGGGCGAAGCCCCTAAACTGACTAAAGAGGAAGAGGCGGAGCTAAAGATGAAGCTCACCGATACGTCAGAGAAACCTATATGGAGAAACGTGGTAAATGCTAATGCCATCATACTCCTCGCCGTCTGCGTCTTTTTCCATGGCTTCTTTGGTTAAAAAGTCCAAAAAAAATTCAAAATGTCTGTACAGACAGATAATAAATTATATTGTTGCTATAGATTCATTTACATTGTTTTGAGCTTGACTTTGGTTGTAGACCGACGGCTAAAATGGTTCATCATGTCCTAGATGTTTTTTCTCAAAGCCACAACAAATTGTACTTAGCTGCTCAAGTCCCTTGTTTAAGATGTCTGCCATTTACTAGCAATAAACTAAAATATAGATTAAAGAACTACACAAATATGCTGTAAACTCGTGTTATGATCAAATCAAACTGTTTGCAAGCTATCTCCCATGCAGCCAAAATTGCAATTTTTTCTCTTTTTACTGTAAATGTTTTTGTCTAGGACAAGAAAAGGTGGTATTTAATATTACTATTTCTGGACATGGTATACATGTACAGTATATCATATGAGTGTAATATAAGATTAATTTAATTATTTCTGACTTTCTTAATAAAATAAAACGCATTTTAGCATTTGTATACTTTTTGATTGGTTTGTTGCATGTTTGTTTTACACTAAATAATTTAGATCACTGGGGATAGGGATAGCATGACATGAGACTCATAAAACTTACAAGAGGCTCAAGCAAGAAAAGTTAATGTTTAATTTTACATGAAGATTCTATCGATACATCTGACATCAAAGTCCACAAATGACACGGTTTCCTCATTCTACGGCTGTTTAAGAAGTAATGAGTGATCTATAAGTGTGATTCAATGATGAATTTCCCTGAAACCATGAATAGATACATTCATTTGGTGTATGATTTTAGAGATTTTAGACATTTAAAATTGTAGAAAGTAAATGTGAATAGAATCATCTTGAATAATGAAATAAAATGCATTGAGCGTGAATGGTATGTGTAAATCTAAAGGCCTGCAGATACGGCTCTCCTGTTTTTGCCAAGTAGTTGATGTCCTTAGGGCAACATCACGTTGACCCTGGGATAACATTTATATCAACCAATCAGATTTCAGAAATAAGTTTACAGTTTATTTTAAATTTAATCTTCCAACCAGGATTAGGTGCTTCTAGACCATTGTTTTTCACTTATCATTACCTTCTGATTTTAGGGGTAAGTTATGGTTAGGGTTGGGGTTTGGTGTGGGTTTAGGTTTTATTTATAAAAATGTTGTCAGGTCGAGCCTGCAGATACAATGAACTGCATGAATGTGTGACGTGCAGCAGGGGGAGCAAAGTTAGAATTGAGCTGCCACACACACAGACACTATCCAGAAAAATCTTGTATGAAGAAACGTGTTCTCATTCTGTGAGATTATACACATGCCCTTGCATACATGCTTTCACGAGGATAGCTTATAGTAAACATTCACAGCACATATAGATTTATCGTGTTTGCTTGCTAAGACAAGAATAATCATGGTTTATACTGTAATATTAACCCTTACGCGTGAAAGTTGTCCAGCAATGTTTATGTTAGAGGTATGAGGAACTGTATAATTGATCTCAGGAGAGCTTTATTACATACAGTATAAATACATACTGTAATAAAACATTATAGATTTACTGTACATTGAAGGAAGCACCCCAGACATATCTACAGAGCACAATAATGGTAAAAGCTGAGTAAGCAAGCACATAATGACCCACAACACCCTAGCAACCACACAGAATACCCCAGCGACTGCACTGCAATGTGCTAAAAATCTACCACCACATAGCAATACTGTGGCAACATCAAGGTGGTAGGTTATACATACAGTAAAATAGTTTTGTTTCTAATCAAATAAAAAGAAATGCATGTCAGTGGTGTGGATTATCTACAGATCTAGGCAAGGCCATGTGTACAGCTAAAACTGATGAAAATCTGTCCGTTACCTAACCCAATCCTCTTGTCCCAGCATCTCTGCACTGCTCAAAACATTGCACGACTTTAGATAAATAATGCAGCACCATACAGCTACGTTCACAGAATTAACACCTATTCATCTTTGTCCCCCCCTATATTTTTCATTTGCATTGCATCCCTAAATATGTCGCTTTGTTTTCAGAGTAAATGTGATACGATGTGGGCTGATGTGCGAGCAAGGAGTGATCCAGAGCAAATGAATGGCAATATGTAAATATATAAGTGTGTGTAGATGCATACGTACCATGTGTGTGTGAAACAAAGATTTCGCACCAAAACAAAACGATGGATGGAGACAGGAGACAAGGACAGCATGGGAAGGGAGGGGGGAGATGAGAGCTGCAGCCTCTGATTGGCTGGAATTTCATTCTGGCGATGAGAAAACGTGATCCAGCCTGCAGAGGTACTGCAGCAGAGAGAGACAGCGAGAGAGAGAGAGAGAGAGAGCGAGAGAGAGAGAGCGAGGCAGAGCAGGCACTTGTGAGTCAGTGCGCTTCTGTGCGTGTGTGGGGGTGTATGTATAGAGAGCGAGCGAGAGAGAGATTGACAGAAGGTGGCAAGGGAAAGGCATCTCACACACAAATGGTCTTGATGTGCTGTAGAGAAAGATTTTTGCGTGTAAGTAAGAAGCTGGGAGTGTCGACGAGAAGGAGAACGCATTCAGACATCCATGAACCCCTTACACAACAGACTGAACGAATGACTGAAGGACCATCACTGGAGAAAACAGCTCAACGTGGATAAGAAGAACAGAGCACATTTGACATCTTTTCCTCCGAGGGTGCTTTGTGACACGTGTGAGGTCTCAAGCTCCCTTTTACAGCTCTCCACCCCTCCATCCATCCGTCCGTCCTTCTCAGAACGTGGAGAAAGGAAGGACTGTTTCCTCCATCCTCTTGCGTGCAACAGGAGCATCTGATGGGACGGAAAGCATACAGAAGGACGAGATGAGCCTGAGACATTAACAGAATCAGAACTGTGTGTCTTCAGCGAGAGAGAACCTAAGATTTACGACGACACATCCAAATCTAGAGATTACAACAGACACACGTGTATACAGGTAAGATTGCTGAATAACTGTGTATTTGTGTGCCTTGTGTATTTGCACATGTGTGTGTGTGTGTCATATATTCTGTAAAACGTGAGCAAGTGCAGGATATATTTCATTGCTGTAACCCAATAATGCAACCTAATGGATTCCTTACCGAAAGCATAAAGGCTTATTAATAATACATAATTCAAGTAATTCAATTTTATTGCGTGTATATGCTTTTCAATGTGATATGAATGTATTATTTAAGGTTTAACTAAATGTACTATTGGTCCGTATTTGTGTGCAAACACACAGCAAATGTCTTTGTGTTTCATATCGTGTCTCTTTTCTGCATTTCTTGCTCCCACATCCTCATGCAATACTTGCGCTTCTGTTATTGTGTGGCCATGTTGACCATGATGTGAAACAGGGCAGGTTGCAATTCATGATCACATTCACACACACATACATGAATGACTCACATTATCCGAGTGGGCATCTCGCATGGAGCATGCACACATCTCCGACATCACAGAAAGTGCTGGAGAGTAAATGCGTGCGTGTTGCATGCACGGGAGCTGCAGTCAGTAAGCTGCGTATGCTGCTCCGGTTGCATAACTGCCACTGCTGGCTCACCCCTCCCACATCATTGCACTAAAAACTGCTAACACAGATGCACACACCCCCAGAATACTAAAACCAACCCAAAACCTCAACCAGACACCCCGAATTTTCCTTACTGTAGATTCAGCCTCCTGTGAATGAAGATTCAGCAATCGATACTGTCCGTCAATATCTCAAAAGAGGAAGGCAGAAGACAGCTAGATGTGAGTCTATGCTCCTGAGGTGTGCAAACATCAGCTTTTCTATGGCAGATAATGACTTTGTATTGAAAAATGTTATTGCAAGTTGGGGTCACCATATACGGAGAAGGTGTAGGCTATTATTAGGTGTATTCTTTGCAACAACAAAAAAATGTGTGTATGTGTAACGTCAAGATTTTACTGGATACACTAAAATCTACATACAATTTTTGGTTTATTCTTTAGAATCAATGTATCCTGTATAATCTTAGAAAATTCTTATAAAATCATCCTTTTTGGATTGAGATGTCAAATTATGTTCAATGTTTGAATGGGATTTTAGCAGATTTATGTTTAATCCAATCTCACAGTAAAATGTTCAACCTGAACGAATCAAGTTGTCTACATTACTGTACTATCAAGTGTTTTAAGAGCATTTTATTATTTCATTTTATTTTATTTCATTTTTATTTCATATTATTTTATTTCATTTGATTTGATTTATTTTATTTTATTTTATTTTATTATTGTTTTGTTTTTTTGTTTTATTTTTTACTTAATCTAGGATTTGTTCCAAATCATGATTTAATCACGATATGATTTATAAATTTGAATAGCTATAACATAGTTTGGGTTTGAAAACAAAATATAAGTTAAGTTAGATATGTTAGTATATGTAAGTATAAGTTAAAGTGTTGTTGTAAATTGAGTCATTAGTAAATGTTGTTAAGAATAGCTTTGCTTATCTCACAACATCTCTGCTAATGGTAACCTTTTAAAGCTAATCAGTTGTCATTACACTGTTTTGTCTTAGCCGATTGCTAACATTGTAAGTAATGGTCTTCTTTATGACGTGTAAAAAGGACAGACTGATCAATAAAAGCAAAGGGAACAAAGACTATCTCTCCTGAATGAACTGTGGGTAAAATGGCTGACGCCCGCTCTGAATGACAGCCTCTGAATTATTAAACACTGCCTCCTCTTCACTAAAACTAGCATGACCTGCATTCTTTACAGCCGGGTGCACACATAAACGCAGGTTGACAACATCTCAATGACGTGCCATGAAGTGCCAAAAATATCTGCTTCTCTTTTGTTTTTCCAGAAGCATTGCATGGCTTTGTCTGTTTCATCTCGGTCAGATGTTTGCAGTGGAACATGATGTATACCACAGTAAAAATGTGTCTTGTTAATAGTTTGTAATAGTCTGCAGTCGAAAAGCTTTATCAATGTGATCCCAGTAGCATTGTACAGTAGGTACAGTACATTATACTATAAAAATGCTGGATTGTTTTCAGACCATGGACAAATCCAACTGATGGTTTAAATGAATGTAGAAAATGTTTACATTAGACTCAGTGGGGTGAAACAGCATTTTTAAAGTGTAAGTGTACAGAACAGTATGTTCACATACAGTGAAGTTTTAAAGTATGTTTGGATATATACGTATAGATAAAATTAACGTATTGACAGGTTTTAGAATGTATGAACATAAAGACAAAGAGAAAAAGACAGACAAATGTAAAAACATTGATAATTTAATATGAAATTGAATTCATGGAATAAGAAATAGTTTATGAATCATAGAAATAGTTAATGAAAAGGTCGTCATCCTTTACTCAAATTTTGAAGAATCCTCAATGAAGTCTCTTATTGTTCATTTTAACATTGTTAAATTCTGAAAAAGATTTGAGTACTGTGAAAGAGTGTTTCATTTTTGTAAACTGGATTAACTAGTTCATTGAAATGCAGTTCATGAATCAGACTAATTCTCCATTTCATCTCACATAATTGCATTAACTGCTTTTATGATAATTTTATGTGACTATACCTGTAAATATGTTTGAAAGCATCACATTAAATACACTTAACACATCACAATGCATTTAACATAATTACTCCTTTGTGACAAATGACACACACACATACACATGCACGTTATATCAATTTAAAGGGACAGTTCACCCAAAAATAAAAATGTATTTACCCTCAAGTTGTTCTAAATCTGTATAAACCTTTTTTTCCCGATGAACACACAGAAAGATATTTGCTTGTAACCAAACAGTTCTTGGCTACCATTGACTGCCATAGTAGGAAAAAGGACAATGGTCAAAAGACCCCCAGAACTGTTTGCTTTCCTGCATTCTTCAAAATATCTTCTTTTGTGTTCAACAGAACAAAGAAATGTAAAAATATTTTTCTCCTACCATGGCAGTCAATGAAGTCCAAGAACTGTTTGGTTACAAGCATTCTTCCAAATATCTTTCTCTGTGTTCATCAGAACAAACTTGAGGGTGGGTAAATGATGACAGAATTTTAATTTTTGGATGAACTATCCCATAAGTTATTAACAGATTCTTAAAGCTGTTTTACATGTGGTGCGTAAGCAGAGCATTAGCATCCTATTTTATTTTGGTGCAGATTTGTACAGCATGTCTCTCACATTGATGTAAAAAGCGTTATTTTAGATGCTATTTCAGTTTTCAAAAATATATACAGTATGTACACATCACACGTATCAATACAAGGGAGATCATCCTGTGACTGCACATGTGAAATTTGCCATGGTCATAAGAGCAGGTCTCAGGACAGGCTTTGTGAGATAGAGGTGAACAGCTGATAGCATCGCTGGTACAGGACAGCGTGCCGTCCTCCTGACTGTCTCACTGCACAGGTGGAATGTGGCCAGAGAGAAAGACAGCAAGCAGGGCGGTCGAGAGGAGAGGATGTGCATTTGGAATGTGCTGGGTAGTACCTGTGTGTATTTTTGTTGTGCTGGTGTGTGTGTGTGTGTGTGTGCGTGCGTGCGTGTGTGCGCGTGTGTGTGTGTGTGTGTGTGTGTATCTTTGGGTGTGTAGAAGAGGGAGTGAGTGGGGTGTGAGGACAGGAATGTTCCAGATATTCTGATGACTGTGCATCCATCTGTTTGCTTGCTTTCAGCATTTTATATTAGATTGTGTTGATGATGAAGGTTAGTGGAAAATGCAAGAATTGAATTCTAAACGTAACTGCAAAACAAATAACTGGGATGGGACAATCAAATAGTCCCATCCCAGAATTACGCCATTGGTTGAGACAGTGTTGTTTTTGGGTTGGCTGGGATGCTCAGACAAACAAACTGTTGTAATGCACCTCAGAATCAACCTGTGAAAGTCTTATAAATAGTTTACTACTTTACTTCCATGTATGTGGAACATATATAGTCACGGACCACAAAACCAGTCATAAATCGCACAGGTATATTTGCAGCAATAGCAAAAAATCATTAGGACATTAAGAAAAGATCAGGTTCCATGAAGATATTTTGTAAATTTCCTACCGTAAATATATCAAAATCCAAAAGTGGATGCAAAAAAATAAGGAAACACCCCTGCAAACTTCGCTTGCTGCTGCCCGCTATTTGGAAATGACCCATTCAGTAACTTACTGTAGATTTAATTTACAATGTTGTTTCAAACATTAACTTACCTAGTTCTTATATTTTCTTTCATAAAACAAGACTAAATCTTATTCTTATAATAATGTAATTCTTATAATCTTATAATTTAAGAAGTTTTCATTATTTTTTTACTAGAAAACAAGACAAAAATGCTTAGAATTTTTTTCTGTCTTTTTTTGCAGTGTTGCTGTGCTAATGCCAGTAATGAGACCAGTCTCTCCATGCTCATTTTGAATCTCAAAAGTCAAAGTGTAAAGTAAGTAAAAAAGTAAAGTTTAAGTACTAATAGGAAAGCAGTATTAAGTAGTAATTAAATCTAGAGTGAATTATTGGCAAAACTACAGCAAAGATTTACAGTAGCCTGTACACTACACAATAAATTACAATAAAACCACAATGATAAGTAAATAAAGTAGGAGCCGATAGCCTAGTGGGCAGTGCTCCGACATGTGGCGCGGTTGCGCATCGGGCGACCTGGGTTCGACTCCCGTCTCATGGTCCTTTCCCGAACCCTCTCTCTTCGCTTCATGTCCTGTCTACCACTAAAAGCTGTACTATTTAAGCCAAAATGGCAAAAACACTAATCTTTAAATAAGTAAATAAATAAAAAATATAAAATTTGTTTAAAAAGATTCTGCTAAGTTTTTAAACCCTTGTGGGTGTTCACGTTCGCATTTTTCATAAGTCTGATTTAACAGAGCTTAAGGATACCCATATCTGCTGTTTACGTGGCTTAAAAAATTTTGTTAAATATTTTTACACAATTTGTTATGGTTGTACAAACAATGATGTGGGCCCAGTAGACCCACAAACATTGTAACAAAAATATGAGAAAAGGGTTAACGCGAAAAACGTCATTATAGCTAAAGTCAGTTTTGTTTAATACTGTGTGTATTCGTGTTGTGATGGTGCTTGGATGTACTGGAATGTGATTTCTGGTTGTTGTGATAAGGTTGTGAATGATGTCAAGAATGTTGTTGACTGTTACTCGGTGTTATTGAGCTTCTTGGTGTTTCTTTTTCTGTGTTTAGAGCTTAAGAGGTATTTCTCCCACTACATACAGTAAGTTCCTTAAATGCCATCATACATTGTTCAAACCAAGGGTAATGTTAAAACATTACTACATTCTTAACAAATTGTACTCTCCCATT
The DNA here is from genome assembly GCF_024868665.1 of Triplophysa rosa. Classification (NCBI taxonomy): domain Eukaryota; kingdom Metazoa; phylum Chordata; class Actinopteri; order Cypriniformes; family Nemacheilidae; genus Triplophysa; species Triplophysa rosa. The sequence continues at coordinate 7,505,752 of NC_079911.1, read as the reverse complement.
CAGAATATTTATTCCCAAACGGTTGTCATATAGCCTATCTCTTCTCATTTATTCACTGTGCCTCATCCTCTTGCCCATGCGTTCTGCTGACAAGGTCAAATGCTCACATGATTTCATTAAGCCCGTCCGCTGGGCCAGCAGTGCTGCTCAGAGCAGCGGGCATTTGGCCTGCTTTAATATTTTCTGTGCTGTATGCCTCTCTGATTAGCCTCTTACATAGGAGACAATCCTGCATGTGATGCCGAGAGACTTCTTCTAATACGCTGGAACACTAGAGCTCGCAAGATCTCTAACGCTAACAAAAATATTAGCAAAATACGTCAAAGTGTTGGCATGATTTTTTTTAGACGTGTAGTATATTATGGTTGTAAGATGGTATACTTTGAAACGAAGTAGATATTATTATGCTAAATATTGTATTCAATCAGTACTATTGGTGTCACAATATATCGTACAAGTTGTGATATTGTGTAACTGTGATTGTTGATATTTGTTACAGTAATACTACACTTAATATTACTGTAAATAACTTTCTCCATCTCCCTACTCTCATATTTTAAGTATGATTCTTTTGCTAAAAACAAATCAAAGCAAAATTTTACTCAAAGCATCATTTATTTCTTTAGTTTTATACACTATAATAATCTGTAATTTTATGGAATTTTACTGTTTTATTTTTCACGTAAGGAAAATTACAAAAGTACACTGCAGTGTAGTAATAGCTTTCAATAATGTGTGTAAAACAGCATGAATAATATGTAATAATACTTTACAAAAATATTATTTTTCATTTTTTTCTGGTGCCCCAGCTGCCAAAATATTACAGTTTTTTAAAGGTATTTTTTACAGTGTAGATTTCACAATAATATCTCCATCATGATTTTCTTTGGCAACAATAATCGAGCTATGAACATCAGATATTGTGACAGCCCTAATATATATTATAATAGTTATCATCTGATACCATAATCATGTCATAAAGCTTGAAGGGTAAAGTCCTGTATCATGTTGTCATTTTTTTGACTGTTGTCCCAGATCTCTTTTATCTCACATAATAAAATACATTTTAAAATTTCAAAAGATAATTTTTTTTAACTTATTTATATAATAAAAATATGTCAATTTATGTACTTATTTATATGTGAAAACTGTTTCATTTGTGATAATACCCTGACAGACATCATAGTTACTTTCAAATCATACACATTTGAAGATCTCTAAACAGAAATGAGAATGTGAGAATCATTTCATTTATCACATCTCTTAGTCTCTAATGCACCAGCTGACTTTGCTGATGTCAGAAAGCTTATTCGCACCTTTGCAAGTGTGTGTGAACCAGTGAGAGCGTGTGGTTATTTTTGGCCCTGCCTCGCAGCTCTTCGGTGCCGTGGTGACTCAAATGAATGTGACTGACAGTAACTGGCTGATCAGAGTCTGAGACCTCCAGAAAATGGAGGATGGTTTCCTGTGTTAACATCCTAATTCAGTTATTCGGTTACTAAAGCAATAAATGATAAGAAATGAGAATGAAAAGAGGTTGTGATGACTTGTGATGACTATTTGTTAGGTTTGGTTAGTCATAATTTCGTCAGCGTGCGGGCAAAAACCAAGTGTGCTTGCGCATGTTTCTGGTGTGGGTGATAGTGAGTGGTGGGCCATGTCTGTGGGGTGAAGCAAAGTGAGAATCTTTATAAAGGTGACTGGAAAAAAGAAGAAAGTAGTGAGGCCATAAATAGACATTTTAACTAATGATGCATCCATGTCGTGTTGGAACTTCCATATTTATGTGATGACAATTCATAATGTATTACCATAATGTTACGGGGGTTTTTTTGGTGACTGTACTGATGCAGTATTCAAGCCTTCCTGTAAAGTTTGTACAGCACAATGTGATTTAAGCATTTAAATGATTTTAATTAGAAAAAATGATACATTGAAAATGTTTGCATAGATATATAACAATTTAAGAAATGAAATATTCATTTATTTTACTTACTGATAAAGACTGGAAATGGGCATTCCGAGTATGGAACACCGTACTTGGTCACACGTCACGTCACTTTCACTTCAACCTTTTTTTTCATCTTAAAATTGACATTTCCATGGAATTACCTAAATGTATGTGTTTATACCTTAAGCAGTATAATGTGAATTAAAAGAACGCATGCTTTCCCTCCCTCTTAGTTTCTTTCTCGTACATTATCTCCCCAGCACATCTTACATCACTGCAAAATCTGCAGAGGGCAGTTACAAATGTCAGCGTGCTCTCCACTCTTTACGTTTTAATAAAGCGCACAAACATACACAAACCACATCTAACCACAGTTTTTTAATCAGATGATTACTGTCATATCTACATGCCATTTCTCACGCTGCTCACATACTGATCGTTTAGTAACGACTACTGCAATGCATGGTTTCTTTCCAGCTGTGCCAATATTAATGATATCATAACAATCCAATTCAAATCAATTCAATTTTATTTATATAGCGCTTTTCACAATGTGGATTGTTCCAGAGCAGCTTTACAGGAAAAAAACAGAAAATGTAAAACACAGCACGGTGCATGGTGTTTATAGAACAAGCAAGACGATATCTAATAATATCTAATAAATGCAGTCTCCCGGTGAGCAAGCCAGCCAACAATGCCCTGTGGCGAGGAACCCAAACTCCAATGATAAATAAATGGAGAAAAAAAAACATCAGGAGAAACCAGTCTCAGCCGGGAGAGCCAGATCTCCTCTGATGCGTCACAGCTGCACTCAGTTACTTTGATGAAAAGTTACTGAGTAAATGTTTATGAAGAATAGAGTTTATTAGTTGTGATTTAGGAAGTTTCATTTGTTGAAACTGTTTGGGTCTAATTTGGGTCTAATAACAGGTATGTTTTAATACGCTCTGATGATAAAAAATAGAATAAGGCATTTAAGGATGTGGTTTACTGTGAAGACGGTCAATGCTGAAGGAGATGTAAAATATAAATGTAATGAATGTATTATATAAATAGTTACAAACAGCAAGTTGACTTTTATTACATTGGCAGCCATTTTACAGTGGGCTTCTACAATGCAGTGTCAACAGGTTTATTACTGTAGGACATATTGTTCTGCATTCAGGTCCTCCATCTTTTCCCCACAGAGACTCTCTGTACCCCACCAGGCTGCAGATGGCAGCTGGCATGAAGAGAAAGAGGGTTTTTTAGACGGGAAAAAAATGCAGGGTTCCAGAAATCTGCTGTGAATTGATACGTTGCACAGATCACAGCCTAGCTGAATGCTGTTGCACAGCATTTCTCTTAAAACATATTCATCAAAGTGCTGTTTTTTTCCTCTGAAATGACAAGACACATTTTAGACGTGTTCCCAAGAGCACAGGCAATTGGCCTAAAAAGGTTGAGCTGTGTCCTTGCATTAGTCTCACCGGAACTCTTTTATTTTCTTCTCTAGGAAATGGAACAACACTACCTATAAGTCAGCATATCTGAAGCATGCTGGGAACAGATCTGGAAGGAAGACAGGTCTGGCAAGAATCCTGAGACACTCTCGGACCTGTCACGTCATCAAAGACTGGACAAGCGTATCATCAAACTCAACGCACACCCCTCAAGGAATAGTGGGCTTTTAAGGACTGAAAGAGCACCTTCTAGATCTTCCATGAGCATCTCCTAAAAAAGACTTTGCTTATCAGAAGAAAGGTCATGGAGGTGTAAGAGCTAGTCGAGAGAAGAAACGAGAACCAAACAGGGTCACACCACAACAGCGACCTGAAACAGGAAGGAGGTATAGATGGTTGTGACACTGGGGTGAATGTAGCTTCTGGGGCGTTGGTTGCATCACTTCCCTTCTAAAAATCCATTAAGCAACCCGTGAGACAGTTCAAGTTATATAGTATTATAGTAAACAGTGTTTAAGTGCTTAATTTTCCCTTAAAGGTATTAAATCTATATTAAAGTCTTGTGTCAAAATAGATGTGTTATTTAATTGAAATCACTGAAAATTTGCCAAGATATCTTCTGATAAATTTTATTTGTGACAAACAATATCAATGAATATCCACTTGCTTTAAATGAACAATTCTGATTTGTGCAATATCAGTCAATTAGGTGCACGTTGTTGCTTTAATATTTTATAAACAAGAACGTATTTCTTGTGACCTCTCAATCTAGACATTGACTTCTGTTGTCCCTCAGGGCTTTTTATAGACGTTTTGCACTGGCTGGGAGTCTCTGTCTATCTGTGCCACACAAAGACTCAGGGTGACAGAGCCCGTGACCAAGGAGGAGCTTTAAGACAGCAATGGACAAACCCATTCGTCCTCATGTCCCCTGCAATGGCTGAGTGTCCTCCCCCAGTGCACTGAAGACATAATCTGCAGGACCATACACTACACACATTTCCTCTGCCAATATCACCACGACAAAGAGTGAATGTCCTGCTTGCGACGCCAACCTGTGACCATCCCTATGGACACCGTCAAGATCATCCAGTCTGAGAAGTTCCCCCGCGAGTGTCCCATCCCCATGACCCAGCCTCGCTACGCCCCACCTCCCCGTGTGGCGTGGGATGGAGGAGGCGAGGGAGAGGTTATCGTCAACCAGGCCTGTGGAGACCTGTCTATGGAGGTCAACGGAAACACCGTGGTCGCACCCAGACCCCTAGCGTCTCCCCCTGCCCCCATCCTCCGCCGTGAAGCCAGTTATCTAGCCCAGCGCAAAGCCAGCACGTCCGACATCTGTTACCACCAGTTCCACTACAAGATGGACAACGTAATCGTCAACCAGTACGTGCTCCGCTCTTCCTCCACCTCTTCCTCCTCCTCTTCCACCTCCTCAGGCCCGGTGATGCCATGTGAACCACTGGACTGTCCCACCTGTGGACACACCTATAACTTCACTGGGAAGCGGCCACGCATTCTCTCCTGTTTGCACTCGGTATGTGAGGAGTGCCTGCAGATCTTGTATGAATCCTGTCCCAAGTACAAGTTCATCTCCTGCCCCACCTGCCGTCGCGAGACCGTGCTTTTTACAGACTACGGGCTGGCCGCGCTGGCCATCAACACCAGCATTCTCAGCCGACTGCCGCCCGACCCAGCAGGGACTATGCAGTGGGGCAGCGACGGTGATCGCAGCTGCTATCAAACGGTTCGCCAATACTGTCAATCAGCTTGCACCTGCCACATTGCCAACCCCCTGTCCTCCTGTGGCATCATGTAAAGCTGATTAAGCAAGTGACTGCCACAACTCATCCCAAAATGCTATCCAGCCGTGCCCACCATCTGAAACCTTGAGTCACACACATTCACCCCCTCCGATCCGTCACAGGTGCATTTGTATATTTAATAGCACAGGATGCTATGTGGACTTGAAGTGAAAAGGACACTTGTGCGCAAAGACAGAGATATGAAATATCAGAGTAAATGTATTTTATGTATGAACTGATTACCCTCTATCCCTCACACTCTTGTTTGGATGTGTTCGTCATTGACATCTCTTTACATGGGAATGCCAAGGGAAGTCTATGTCCCCCATTCTGGGTATGATAAAGACCAATAAAGAAATTAAAAGTGAAAATGTTTGCTTGGTCTTTAAAATGTTACACAGAGGTGATAGCTTGTGCAAAAAATAGAACTGCGTTTCCATGGTTCTGTCAACAGATACACCCATCTTCATTATAACCTATTGGTTGAGTTAATTGTTATGTCTGGCCCAATATAACTGCTCAAACAAACTGCAATTCTGTTTGGTGCCACTAGTGGGGCTGAAAATACACTCTTTGACTTGAAATGGATATATTGTGGAAGTGCTAAAAATGCAGCAACAAGTACAAAAATAAAGACACCATGATAAAGGAGAAACCAATAAAGACATGCCTATATTTTTAAAATACATCATTATCAAAAACATGTATGCTGTGTTGTATGAAGTACGGTTAAAATTCAAAAGCAGTTTTTACTGTTGTTTTCTACTTTTACATTGCCAGCAAACATTTCCGGAATGAGATAAAGTATCACACACATATTTTATTATAACAAAGTGATACAATGTAATTCTAAGCTATTTTTTAAATCTGGTGTCATACATTTTCGTATATTTACAAATACTCGGAAACTGAACATTGTTCCACACATACTAAGTAGTTAGTATAATGTTTCTCATATTACATTACATTTGGCAGACACTTTTATCCAAAGCGACTTACATTGCATTATCCTATACATTTGTTTCTAAGTATGTGCAATCCCCTGGGATCGAACCCACGACTTTGGCATTGTTAGCGCCACACTCTAACCACTGAGCTACAGGAAAACCAAATTATTTCATGTTGTTTCGCAATTCACATTATTATTCATTTGCCAAATGGTTGTATAGTCAATAGGATAATGTACAGTTAACTATTCACCATGGCAAAATAAACATTTCAAAGTGTATGTAATACATTCCATGAATAGGAAGGAAGGAGGCGGGAACCGGCGAACAATAACCAAGTTTTAATAATAAAATAAACAAACAACAAACAGAAAGTAAAGGGCCGACAGCTACCTCACGGTCAACTGCCGGCCACACAAACATAAATAAAACTTAACACAATGTCCAGGCCTGGTCCTCTCTCGTCGTACAATCCTGTCGCTCGTCCTTTTATGCCTCCGAAATCCTCCATGAGCGATGCGAGACCGGTGCAACGCGCAGCTGACACTCATTATCACTCGCGTCACCGGCCTCGCACCGTTACCTCACGGCTCTCGTCCCGCCTTCCTCGTTACAGTGTATTAACACAGAATGCTTACACATTATGTTTTATTTTCTGTTTTTAGTACTTTAGTAAACATACTATAAAATGATAACAATTAATTGTAAACTGTGTTGTGAAGGTGTGTATCTCCATTATAAAGCTATTCACAGGGTTACAATGTACCACAGATTTCATAAACGTGTGGTCATCCTTCTACTCCTGAAAAAGTTCGACAGTTTTGTCTTCTTCTTTGGCTGATCGCTTTGAGAAACAAATACAAGAATGACATCACATAACAAAAATTATATAATATATATATATATACTGTGTAGTGGAAGACAAATATCTTCTATTATTACATATTTCAAATATTTTTTTACCTTTTGCTTTGGGGAGGCTTTTGTGTTTCCTGTCTTCTAAGTGAAGTAAATTTTATCTTCTGGATCTTACTTGGCTTTTTGGATTCATGTTGTGGTGGCTGCTTTAACAAACAGAGGAATATATTAGTGATCACTTTCAACATCCACATTTCTTTGCTACCTACGCTACTAATAATATTTATATTGTTTAGTTATTTCACTGACTATTTACTTACAGGATCATTACTGTCAGGTTCCTCGAATAAGACACCTGCAAAAGATTCATCTTGAGCAAACCCTGCCCTCCCTTTGGGAGAATAAATACAAGCAATTCATCACACTGACATAAAACAACAACTGAGAATGAAGCCAATAAAAAAATTCAAAACTAGCATACTTTTATTTCATGAGGGCCCTCTAAGAAGGCATTCTGCCTTCATGAGATAACTAATAAAATTGTGTGTTTTAGTTTGTAATATATAGCCTGTCAATAGGAGTACTCACTTTGACGGCCCAAGGATGCCCGAGTGTCAGACACAGATCTGTGCCGAAACGGTGCAGGTTCCTCTGAGAAAGTCGATAGGCTGCTTGAATCTTCATGAGCCAAAACCTCTAATCTTTGTCTTGCAAGATAGTTTATTGCTTTCTCATTCAATCGCGCACACTGCCAAAACATTTAGTGACAAACTTAATGTACTGCAAACCAGAGGTGGACAGTAACGAAGTAAATTTACCTGAGTACTGTACTTAAGTACACTTTTTGAATATCTGTACTTTACTTGAGTATTATTTTTTCTGAGTACTTTTACTTTAACTTCACTACATTTGAAAGACAAATATCGTACTTTTTACTCCACTACATTTATAAAAAGATCCAAAAGTAGAAAATGGTTTCTATGCAGCGGNCTCGCACCGTTACCTCACGGCTCTCGTCCCGCCTTCCTCGTTACAGTGTATTAACACAGAATGCTTACACATTATGTTTTATTTTCTGTTTTTAGTACTTTAGTAAACATACTATAAAATGATAACAATTAATTGTAAACTGTGTTGTGAAGGTGTGTATCTCCATTATAAAGCTATTCACAGGGTTACAATGTACCACAGATTTCATAAACGTGTGGTCATCCTTCTACTCCTGAAAAAGTTCGACAGTTTTGTCTTCTTCTTTGGCTGATCGCTTTGAGAAACAAATACAAGAATGACATCACATAACAAAAATTATATAATATATATATATACTGTGTAGTGGAAGACAAATATCTTCTATTATTACATATTTCAAATATTTTTTTACCTTTTGCTTTGGGGAGGCTTTTGTGTTTCCTGTCTTCTAAGTGAAGTAAATTTTATCTTCTGGATCTTACTTGGCTTTTTGGATTCATGTTGTGGTGGCTGCTTTAACAAACAGAGGAATATATTAGTGATCACTTTCAACATCCACATTTCTTTGCTACCTACGCTACTAATAATATTTATATTGTTTAGTTATTTCACTGACTATTTACTTACAGGATCATTACTGTCAGGTTCCTCGAATAAGACACCTGCAAAAGATTCATCTTGAGCAAACCCTGCCCTCCCTTTGGGAGAATAAATACAAGCAATTCATCACACTGACATAAAACAACAACTGAGAATGAAGCCAATAAAAAAATTCAAAACTAGCATACTTTTATTTCATGAGGGCCCTCTAAGAAGGCATTCTGCCTTCATGAGATAACTAATAAAATTGTGTGTTTTAGTTTGTAATATATAGCCTGTCAATAGGAGTACTCACTTTGACGGCCCAAGGATGCCCGAGTGTCAGACACAGATCTGTGCCGAAACGGTGCAGGTTCCTCTGAGAAAGTCGATAGGCTGCTTGAATCTTCATGAGCCAAAACCTCTAATCTTTGTCTTGCAAGATAGTTTATTGCTTTCTCATTCAATCGCGCACACTGCCAAAACATTTAGTGAGAAACTTAATGTACTGCAAACATGTAGTTTCAGTTGACAGGAAACAATATGCCTTGACACCATTGGCATGAATTCAGCTGGAGAACAGAAACAGGAAAGACTTTAAAAAGCTGTTGGATTAAATATCAATGTCACTTACCTCTGTTTCAGCATGCTGACTCTTAAGGTTCTCCACCTCCTTCTGGAGGTTGTGGTTTTGCTGCTGCAGCTTTGCAATGTTCTCCAGCATCCTGCAGACCTGCTCCAGGTAAAGAAGCCCTGGAGAGAGCTTGTCTAATCTCCTTTGCTCCGCTTCTTCAAACTGTTAAGAGACATCAGACAGAGAGATCATGACCTGTATTCATTAGGAATCCTATTGTTGGCATCAGTATATACCATGTAATATAATTTGTTAGGATATGAAAGGCAAAAGTTAATTTAAGAACATCCCTCTTGCTATATGAAATATAACACTTGATCTGTGTTGTAGATATAGATTTTCTTATCTTAATGCTAAATACAGTTTGAGTTGCTTGGTGGACAACTGCCACAAGACGTTCAATGAAATAAAAAATATACTGTATAATTTACTACTAGCATCACCAAAGACAAAAAAATAATATTGTCTTAAAACAGTTGTCCTGATGAATCCCCCATTTGCCATTAGTTACATTAGTCACATTAGTTTTAAATTTAGTTGTCATTGTATATTAAGCTGGAATGGGAAAAAATATTCAAACACAAAAAGGACATACTTTAGCTTTAAAGGAATTGAAAATGAAAAACACTGTTGGCACATGGCACATTTCTCGTCACTATAGATGTCACAGTGATATTCAGTGTTATTAATTTTAAATTTGCTGTGCTGATCTGTATGTTTGAATGGACATGTAAAAAATCTATCGCTAAATTTATTTATTTACCAACTGGAGTCAATTGGATGGAGCTTCGCCAGGTGTATACTGTAAGAAGATACTACGACTGCATTTTAGTATAAAAATTATTTGTGTTAAACTGAAGCAAGGAAGTTATATACATCTGGGAAGGCATGAGGGTGAGTAAATGATATTTTATATTTCTTTTAAGAGTATTCATCTTCAAGGGTGTCAACTGTATTTAAGAAATTTTTATTTCTTAGAAAGCAAGGTTCTTTTCTTTTGATCTGTTCCCAGATAGCACAGCTTCTATGTATGCTAAAGATTTGGAGATTTGGAAAACATCAGCTGAGTAAAAATCATAGGAAGAGCAGTTTTACATACATTCTAAACCATAAACATCTTACAGACATCTTCTAGATGTCTATGACGTGATCGGACAGAAGACATCTCTTCTCTTCTTCCTAAAAGAATTCGCAACTCCTTTAGGAGGTGGCTGTAACAAGGAAGGCGGGACGAGAGCCGTGAGGGAACCGGCGAATGTTAAACCAAACTATAATAAAATAAACAAACAACAAAACAAAAGTAAAGGGCCGACAGCACCCTCACGGTCGACTGCCGGCCACACAAACATAATAAAGCATAACATAAAATCCAGGCCTGGTTCTCTCTCGTCCTTCACTGCTGTCGCTCCTGCTTTTATGCTTCCGGAGCTCCTCCGTGAGAGATGCAAGACTGGTGCAACGCGTCGTTCCCTCATGGCCCTCGTCCCGCTCTGCTCGTCACGGTAGCTAATTCGTATGAATTTGTACGATCTCATTTGTACGCTTTAGTATGATTTGTTTTCGTGCCAGTGACGGTGTAGGTGTGGGGTTAGGGAGAGGCTTATAATTCACTCACTGATCACAATAACCCCTGCACAATTTGATGTCATTTATCCCCAAATTCTTAAAAATATATATACAACGTTCATTATGATATTTCCTGATTAAAATGAAATGATGTTTTCCCTCGCAGTTCCCGCAAAAGTGATAATGTTCAAACATGTCCGGCACAGATCGCAATCATCAGAAGCATTCTCGACACCCACACATTCCGTTCCACCTGTACTATACGATGGCACCATTCCAGTCATTCCTTCCTCACCTGAACCAACCGGTTCACATGCGCTAGATCAATGTCTCCTGCCACAGATCCCAGACAAGGGTCCACAGTAAAGAGTGTGCTGAAAAGATGTCTAGATGGTGCATGTGCGTCAGTTTGTTTGCGTGCGTTACGGTAAGATTTAACACGTGTATTAGTTTGGTTATATGTGTAAGGGGTAAACCTGCTCATCGTGTCCTTGAGCTAGTCATAAAAGGTTATGAAACATGAGGATTGCTTGTTATTTGCTTAACCTTGACTTTACACCTCACCTGTTGTCTGTTAAAAATGTCAACTTGCAACTTAGAAGGAATAGTTTAGCTAAAAAGGTTGTCATTGTTTGTTGTCTCAAACGTGTATGTTATTGTTTTTTTTTCCATGAACACAAAGATTTGGAAAAAAAATCCATATTTTTTTAAACGTGCACATAGTGACTATCTAATAATCTATAAAGCTCCTAAAAATTATTTTTGAGTGAGATACACACTGTTATTTCATCATTTACTGTTAATTTTCCCTTCGGCTGCTTTCAAATCTCATTTGCGTCTGCATTAGATACACACATTGTACGAGGTTGATGTCACTGGTGCCAGACAGCATTAGTTGTCACCAAATGAGACACACAATTAAGTGTGAAGAATCTAATCTAAAGCGAAGATTCTGTAGCGAAACCAAACAAAATCAGTTTGGTTAATTTGTCAAATATTACATTTTCACATTTTACTTTTCATCAAAATGCATCAACTATTAATAGCCTATATTCAAAGAAAGTAGAGCTTAACTATGAGATGCTCACCCCCAACCGGTTCCAATGTTTTCTGTACAGCTCGGCTTTCTTGTGATCTGGAGGTTGTGAATGAATTCTCCTTGGACGACTAAACCGATGATGTTCTCTGAAGTTGTTTGTGTGACAGCTGGTTGGAAAGGAGGCCGTGTTACAACGGTACCGTGGTGCAGGGACCCTGCTTTCCATCTGATGCTGGGGTCCTTTTCTTGTGACATGCCCTGACGTTTGTTCTGTCCGTCTCAAAGCTTGTTCTACCTTCAGACATGTGTTTCTTGGAGCCACAGAGCCAAGCGAGACACATGAGGAGGATGAGGAGCAAACAGAAGGAGCTGGAGATGAAGGTTGAACATCATCCTCCGGAGAGCCGTGATCTGTAAGCTGAGATACCTGATGAGAATGACAGGGACTTATCGTACTGACCGTTTCAAATCCAGAGTCCTCCGATTCAGACTTTATATTGGATATTGGAAGAAAATCCCTGGACACAGAGTCACTTTCAGTGAGGTTGAATCCATCCACACCAGCTCCTGTGTGATAGTGTAAATCCAGGCTGCCTTCCGTCACCCAATTCTCAAAGAGATTCCCAAAATTCTTATAGAGGTTCATTGATTTTGAGTTTTCTTTCCCCGGGTATACTATTTTTCTCCTTAGACTACTGTTGTCTGGACAAGTGAGTCTTACAACACCTTGACTTTCTCATAACTGACAAGAAATGTGAAGGAAGTCAGTTTGTCACAATGAACTAAAAACACCTTTCAAAGGCCGCCCACATTCCAACTCCCATGCTTTTCAATCACCTTCTGACAAGTGCTTCACTTCAGCTGCCGTTCCCAAAATCCTGAGCTCATGCCTTTGGCTTTTTGATCTGTCAAGACATGTTTATGAGACTGAAACCGTTCTTTATTACAGTCACACTGAAACTGTATTCTGAAATGTCATTAGAATGATAAGTGAAGATGATTCTAGATCCATTGTAAATATTTAATTCTAATCTAATTATAATGTAAAACTTTGCATTTCTATAAATAGAAAAATGACATGATTGTATTCATTCAGTATAGTATAACAATATTGAAACAACCACGCCATCGTTCACACTGTGACTGTTAACATAACCATCCTCAATCCCTTTACTTAAGGAAATTACTTTTCTAAATTAACTGTTCATCTACATACATTATACGAATGAGCAAACGAAAACTGGGACAGTAGACGTTCACATCTTTGCACATCTAAATCTGCTGGTATGAGCCATGCAGAGGAATCCACATTCCTCTCTATGATAACAACAGCATTTTTTCTCTACAGTATGGAGGAAAAAATGAAAATTTAATCAGAGAAAAAATGCCAACCACAAACAAAAACAAGTGACAAGCATTAAACAAAAAAGCATATCTTTCTCTGTGTTCAACCAAACAAAGAAATGTATACAGGTTTGGAACAACTAGAGAGTGAGTAATTCATGACAGAATTTTACATTTTTGGGTGAACTATCCCTTTAAAATAGTTATTCTGTGTGCATTTCTGCTACTATCCACAAGAGGCTGCAGCATCACATCAACCTTGTGTAATGTTATCTTTAACAGGTAAAAATGACAGCCATCACTAACAACTGCACCATATGTGCCTACCGGACTGCATTCAACGAGTGGTTCGTTTATAAAACATGTATTTTAGGTAGCTACATTAAAAAGTCTCGTTTTTCATCACGATAATCGGGACACCATGCGTCACGTACTGTAAGCGCGCGCTCTCGGGCAGGATAATGGCACGCGGGCGGCCACTCCTCTGTCTCCTCACCTTGACTCCCTCTCTCTAGCAACCGCTACACAACACTTTCCTGCGTAATAAAAACTTTTGCCGGTGAAAGAAAGAATCTGACAGCAGGTCATGGAGCAGTTTCCACCGAAATTTAGTCAAGTTCTGGTGACACCTGACCCGCAATACATCCCAGGGTAAGTCTGTCAGAGTTGTCGGTTAAATGTATTGACATGGTTACTTTTTAAAACGTTAACATGTTTGCACTTATTTAATTTATTCGTTTTATAGTAACCGTGTAGTGTTTTTTTGTTGTTGTTGTTGTTGCATATTTATTATGATTTTTGTAAATACTACAGTTAAATTTGTGGTTGCCGTGGTAATAATGAAAAAACCGTTGGTTGCTATATTTAAACAAAATATAGGGCTGATAATAAATAGGCATAATAAACAAAGTTTAGTTATTCAAATATAACTTTTATACATATTTTCAATACATTCCATTTCTATTACAGTAATATAATATAGTCTTTTAAAACAAGGATACTGTGGTCTGTTTTTACTTATAGTTGTCAAATATTCATTCTGTATGCTGTAACTGTCAATATACAGAAGGATCGGAGTGCAAAATGCTATGATTGGGAAAAATGAATAAATTATGTATAGTAGAGAGCCTATAGTGTCATCATAACTGGTTTTGAAATACACAGACAGCATATTTGACAAATCACCAGATCACATGCGTCACAGTCATATTATACATATTATTACATATTATCTGCTGATGGTTGTGTTTAGGTATGCAGGCTACTGTCCTCAGCTGAAGTATCATGTAGGCCAGTCGTACGGTCAGTTAACAGCGAAGCTCCTGTCCTCTCCTGAGGTCTCTCACTCACAGAGGCTTGTGCTCCACACGGGACGCTTCCCATCCACAGAAAACGAAACGGGACCCCGTGATGAGATCTGGAGGGGACGGCATGGAGTGAACAGGAAACTGGAGAAAATGATACCAGGATACACAGGTTACGTTATGAATGCATAACATACAGGTCAAGCGCATTCTCCTGTCAGATATTTTCGTACGATGATGATTTCCATAAAACTTCCTTGATGTCTGGTTTGCAAAACAGACGTGGTAACATGCACCATATCTGTGTCTTGCACTCCCAGGTTTTGTACCAACGCGTCAAAACTACTTCAGCAAAACATATGCGGAAACCTGTCGAGAGGCTCTGTCACAATTCAACCAGAAACAAGAGAGGAGGATTCGTACAGCCTCTGCTGACCTGCCTTATTCTGTCAACAACAGTGTCCCAGGATTCAAAGTAAGCTGTCACGCTCACTTTACTTCCCTTTGACAGCTCTCCCTTGATGGGTCACCCTGTTTAATTATACATGCTAAATATCTGGTATCAAAGCAGGTCGAGTGTCACGAGCCCTGTAAATGAAAAGACGCGCTGTTACCAAACAGGCTTTCCAATCTGGAATGCAAATGATTTCAGGCCATTATCGTCACATTGTGTTTCAACAAGCTGTGAAAGTCTAATGATTTATTCAAAGGCTACACTTTCAGCTCTTTTCCTTGAAGGAATAATTCACCAAAGATAAAACTGTACACAGCTTCCTCGCCAACATTCCAAAACTGTATGAAAACAGAAGTGGATAGTTAAAAATGCTGCCAAGCTTCAAAAGAACAAATGAGCACCATATATCATATGAAACAATATTGCGAGTCTTCTGGATCCATTTGATTGCTTTGTGTAAGGAACACACTGATAATCTTTCTCCTGCTGTGGCTTTCAAATCAAAAGCAAATGTGTAAAGTCATAATCAGACACATGAAATGTTAGAACTAAACCTGTGCCAATATTCAATAATACAGTATACTGTGATATTGAATGTGCACAATATTGTTATTGAACACACTTCAAAATACTGTTAAGTATCTTGTTATCTAAAGGGTTTAGATTTCAAGCTTTCTTTTTGTCAAGCGGTTTAAATTTACAACATTGTATGTGTGCTGTGTGCAGTATAAGGGGCTGAATGAAAAAGCTTTACAAAGCATAATAAAAGCATGGATTTCATATACTGTATGGTTATAGCTTATAGTTTTATAGTTAATATAGTGTTCATCGCATCCAGAAAGAAGTTTGTGTTTACATAATATATTGTATATCTGTGTACTGTGCATATTTATTTTGTATTTATAAACACATACATCCAATATATATATATATATATATATACACAATATATATATGATATATTAATATATATAATTCAAATTATTTATAAACATTTATTGATTTTTATATTTTTCTTAAATATAGATTACAAAATTAATATGCACAGAGCACAGACATATATTATGTAAACACAAACTTTTATTCTTGATGCAATTATTCGTTTAACCGCCCTAGTTAAAGTATACAGTATCTGGACTAAAACATACCTGCCCAGAAAATAATGATTAAAAATTGTTTATTACAGTTGTGTACTTTTGCACTTGAATGTTTACTTTATACATTTTTATGTATTTTAATGATTTCATTTATTTTATTATAATATTTTTATATTTAAAGTCTTTTAAAGTTGTCAAACTTGTTATTTAGAGGACAACACTGAAGTTGTAAAACTGGTTGTTGTAACAAAATTCAAAAACGTGATAATATTGTATATCGTAAACAATTCAGTAACAATTTACTTAAAGCCTTTATGTATAATGCATTTTAAAGTGTTATTAAATGGTATGATGCAATATAATTGTTCATAATGTGTGTTGTAATACATTAAATGTTGTTGTAAAAAATTATAACCAAATTAAATATGTAAAGTGTAACAATGAATTCATAAGTGTTATAATGTGTTAACTGTAGTTACAATTATTCGTAAGACATTACAATGCATTATAAGGTGCATTACAAGCCATAATTAAAACATTAAAACTACTTTTATGAGGCATTATACAAATATGCTTTAAGTAGTGTTACCAAAAAATCCAGCAATTACTGTCCCTTGATATGAAAAATTGATACAGTCACATGCCTAGTTGGAACCAATAAGATTCAACTTTATTGTCATAAGTACAGAGCAAATAAAATGGAACTGGCATCTCTAGTATCAGCAGAAATAGCAACGTGTTTTAATAAACATACAGTAAATGTGTGTGTACACATTGTATTTGGAGTATAGGGTTAACAACATGTAATGTGTCTTTAATTATTTAAAAAAATCAAATTAATTACTTACTGTTTAAGTTGATGAATGAGACCTCAAGCTAACAGTTGTTGTTTGTTGTAGCCAAGAATGTTGAACACTCCTCTGACAGCAGTATCTAAAGACGCTGCCCCCTACCAGTCCCCGGACCCCTGGAAGCCACAAGGCTCTCCGTACCTCATGGAGGAAAGCAGCCCACATAAGTATTTCATCTCAGGTAAGCCAAAGTTAAGCTTAAGCAAGCAGCAAATAGTATGTTTAATGTTTACCTCTCAGTTAGAAACATGATGTGCTCATAGCTTAGAGCTTGCTTGTAATTTTGAGACCACTTGTAACATTTTGGTATTTACAGGTTTTACTGGCTATGTTCCCAAAGCCCGATTCCTTATTGGAACTGGATATCCCATCATCACCAACAAGGCACTGATCCAGTTTGGCAAGGAAATGAAGGCAGATCAAAGCTCATTCCGACTGCTAGAGGAGGAGACTACTGGCTTGCCTCTGATCACCACAATATACCCCTCCAAAACAGGTCTTCTACCTTCCTACACAGGGCACATTCCAGGTATTTGCCAAAAAAAATAAGAAGGTGGCTACATTCCAGAAATGATGCTGTGTTTATAGAGCAAACGTCATTTTGGCAAAAGTAAACATGGCTACGTAATTGTCTGTCAACAGGATACAGATATAAATATGGCCAAACATTTGGGCAGCTTACCCAAAATGCTCTGGGTCTTGTTGGTACACAGAGGATGAAAAGTGGGGAAAACAGACTGAGCTGAAGAACCAGAATACATTTCACACATCACATCAGAAGACAAATAAAAGCATTTAGTTCAAGAAGCACCAAAATGTTATATCTGCTGAGATAAGTTGATAGGTAAAGGGTTTAATAAAATTCAAAATATCACAAAGCACCAAAAGACAATGTTACAATAATATCGGCATTAAGAAGAGAATTTCAGTATTTTGCATATTAATGTATGTACAGTAAATTGTGATCATAGAAAGTTATTTAAGTTGATTTAAAGAAATCAACATTTTCAAAAAGTACTTCTTTATTCAAACAACACAGAGATACACCAAAGCGCACAATACCAACATGGATGAAAGAGCATTTTTATTTTTAAGGAAGGATCTAAAATGTTCAACACCATAAAGACAAAATCTTGTTCATCTTACAGTCACTAAACAGCAGGGGTCAGACTGGGGGAACGTATGTAGTCATTAACAAATACCTCTCTGTAACTAGTACTATTGTGTGTGAAACACACCCAGCATGCATCTTAATCTAAATAAAATAGGTAAACTTGATCATTTTATCGTGCAAAATTGCAATATAACTTTTGTAACTGAACACATAATTCAGTAGGAAATAAATTTTCATGCGTTGTTATTTACACAGTCATGCAAATGAAAAAGGAAACTATTGGAAATACACCAAGAGGAAATGTACTTTAACAGCAAATATTAATGTTGTTTTTATAATGCCACAAAATTAAGCAACAACATAATTAATATGACCAGATTTACAGTTAATGATCCGAGACAGATAAAGTGCAGGAATTGTTTGGGAAAGACTTCTGGGGACCTCAATTCCAGTTGTGTTTAAGTACTGGCAGAAAATATCCATCCATATACTTTCATAGGATTTAGAGAGATAAAAATAAAAAAATCTGTCATTTTTTTTAGTCTTATTTTAATTAAAAGTAGATTACTTTTTCTTCTGTGGAGCACGAAAGAAGATATTTTGAGAAATGTCCATACATTGCGTCAATGGGCATCAATGTTGTTTGGTTAATGTTTTGGGAAAACAAAATTGGGGGGCGAACTATCCCTTTAGGTGTTATAATGTGTATTAATTATAATTATAATATAATTTTCCAGATTGGGAAGTAATTGTAAGGCAACATTCTATATACAGTAGTGAACAGATGGAATTTTAATGTTTGTACGGGATGTGTCGGTTCACCATATAACCGATAACAGAAATATTATTCGGGAACGTTTTATGGTTGTGGATTAGTTGTATTTTAACTACAGCTCAGTATAGATTCAGTATATGCTCTGTATTTGCTGAATCTCTGTCGTGGTTCACTTTAATGCTCTCTGACCGTTTCCCTGTCCACACTGACTGTGCAAGCAGGTCCACTTGTGATGCAACAATCTTCAGCCATTCTGAGGGCCGCCTGGAAAAGACAAATGTTCTGACATAAAGACAACAAAGGGAAGGTAGAATCAAACAAAGAGGAATCCTAACTAATAACGTACAAACCTCATGCTTCCACTTATGTTCTTTTGTGCTTTTGTTGGCCCAACTGTGGTTCCACCTACAGACCCAAAAAGTCTGGCCCAACGCAGTGTGCTCAAGGATTTGTCATCCTGAGACCTTTGTGTAGACTCTGGAATGTCATTCTTTTCCATTCTGGTTTCTTTATCCTCTTTCTTATGTGTACAGTCAGAATAGCAGACAGTCGATTCACACGCTGAAGTGGGAGTCTGGTCGAGCCAATACCCGCTTGTTACCTTGTTTCTTGAGACATCACTCTCGGCGTTCCTCTGTATAGAGCTCATCTGAAGCATTTGAGATGACTGAGCGAGAAGCATATGAGGCAAGGTTGCTGTCTGGTCTTGCTTTTGCTCATTTTGAATGTGAGTTTTAGATGGCACATCAAGGTCAAAGGGTAGCGAGGAAAGTGGCTGAAGCAAAAGGAGCAGCTCCTGGAACAGTGGTCCATACATTGGCCTCTGAGCCAGAGAAATGAAACCCCATTGGTGATAATGGTCCCCGACAATGTCTTGGAAAGAGATGTGTATAGAATGGTGAGAAACCAAGTATTGCGATAACAAACAAACAAATGCAGTCTATCATTTCTGAATATCATAACACTCACCTGCACAACTGTACAAATGACGAATCCAGAACTCCAAAGCACGTAAACTAAACAGCAACGGGTTCATTAGTTATTTTTCAACATAATAATTTTCACAGAAGCGTTCAGTATTTGACCTACTTCAGCAGTTCTATGATGAAGACATAGAGCCTCGTGCTATGATTTGATAAATCTGCACATTTCTTTACCACAGACACCAAGCTGTCAGGAATTCGGGTGGATGAGCCTGCAAGAAAGAGATATGTTGGCTTTCATTAACCTAAACGTGTATAAAATGTTGATGCCTCAAATTTTAAAGTCATTTCTATTGGCTATTCAAAAATTTGTCTATAGATGGTTTCATCGGACGTACTGTACACGCCTGACTCAAAGTTAACTTCCGGTCTGTATTTGGTTATCGGTCTGGGCCAGGTTTCCCCATAACGATGGATCTTAGCACTTGAGAACGTTTTCTACAAGGCACTTTGCGAACGTTCGTCATCGTTTCACGTGCGTTTCCCAAAAATGCACTTAACACGACTGCACGTAGCAGTGCTTTAAGTGCTACTTACGAGTCGCTATCCGTTTGTCTTGTGCTGAAATGTCACCTTATACCATGGCGCTTGTTTTCGAAATGTTTAGGCTAATTATTTTCACCCGATGTGTATGTGGTAGGTGTATATTGTTTAATGTTGTTTAACATATTTTTTGTGCAAAGTGCTATACTTTTTCTATGTGTAGATAGGACTTATCTACTGTAATTGTGCAATGTATTTAGCAAGTTCTAGGAAAAATATAACAGTAAAATCAAAAGTAAAACAAATGCTGTGTGTGTTTGTTGAACCACATTTTATTACACTTTTGGGTGGTGTGGAGGTGGCAATTTCAAGTTAAGTTTTTATTAGGGCCTATGTATTATCTAGCTTTCTAGCTCCAAACAAAATGTTTATTGTACACATACATTACCAGCACTTTATTAATAATAAGCACAAAGTATGTTCATTATGAATATGAACCTTTTAATTAGAGAACGATAAAGGGGAGAGCTAATCAATCCAATTTCTCAGTAAATCAGGCATTCAGTTTCTTTAAGTATTGCCTTCTGCAGTTTTTGGAACATAGGCAGTGTGTAATATATAAGGTTTGTAACAGCCTGATAACCTTTAATCACATGGTTCCTCTAAATAATTAGAGGATAGTTCACAATAGTCTCAATGAAGAAATTATGGCTGCACTAAACCGCAGCAGGAGAAAGATAAAGACACTGATAACCACCAAGTAAGCATTTTGACCATTTCTCTTTTAAACAACATTTTTACTTTGCATAAAATGTGTAAGTAACTTTAATACAGCAATCTAGCAACAAACACGCATCCCTTGTTAGAACCAACTACTTTCCCATACTATATATTTTTTTATTCTTTACTTTATTAGTGTATGTTCAGTCAGACATTTTTATTGTACTGTATTTTTTATTAATTTAGTTTAGTAAATTAAAAGATTTAAACAAATAAAAGAACTAAATAAATAAAAAACATGATAAGTCACATATAGGCGTGTTTAAGTTTAAGAGCAATTCTCCGGTTGTCCTGCAGGTGACATCATAAATCTGTCTTCTAACGATGCACTTCGGGCTTTACGATTACTCCAGAGCACTCGTAGATCTACGATGATTTTCAAGTGCTACTTAAGTTACGATGCTTTTGGGAAACAGACCGTAATATTAAGATCACTCGTACGATCGTTTTTACAATCAACTTAGGCTTACGATGCTTTTGGGAAACGCAGCCCTGGCTAGTGGCTAGTAATATAACAATTTATTTTACATTTAATTCTATGAATTTATATTAATCTTTTATTGTATTTTGAATGTATTCATTTAAATTCTATTAAAACTACTCAACAGTTATAGATTCTCTGCGGAGGTCTACCGGAAGTTAAGTTTGGGCCACATAACATTTATGTTGTTGTCGCTGAAATCGTCTATTGGTGAGTTGCTATAATTAATAAAAAAAGTTGAAATTGGTCAACTTATTTTGATGAATTAAAGTAATATAAAAACATTTAAAAATGCAAAAAAGTGAGTTGAAATAAATTGTATAGACAATTTGATAATACTTAAATTTTTGACGCAGCAAGATTTTTTTTTACAGTGAGTAGAGCACAAGAAAACCCCTAAAAAATACTGGCTTGCACAGACCTGGATGGGCAGTGGCCTCTATGACATTCCATAATTTGTTGCGTCGCTGTCCTATGATTAAATCCAATTTATAGGCTTTCAGACCATCTTGAAGAATGTTCTGGATTGCAGGGCAGAGGTGTTTAAAGACAAGTTGCCTGATACTGCTGCACAGTGAACTATTTCCAAGTCTGATCTAGAAACAAATGTACAATAACAATAATTTTTTTGGCTTTTGCTTGAGACTACTTATACGTTTATAATGGCACCATACGTCCGTGAAATACTGTATATAGAAAATATATACAGCCATGCCTTTCAGTCTAATTAGGACCCATGGGTAATACTTTTATGAATTTCTGTTATGCACAGTCACATATCTATCCAAGATGTTTTGTCCCACTTTCCATGTTATACAAAGAGCCATCTTTGAATTTTACATCCTCCTGGGACTACCTTTTCCTCTGGTTCTTGTATTGAGCTGAAATGAGCTGTTATATGATCCACTGCCAAACTCAAATCCTTCAACATACCTGAACGAAAACAGAAAGAGATGAGTGAAAGGAATTCCTTATGAACTCATAAAACACATCCCGATTACTAACCGTTTCATAATAATGAGGACATACATGAAGACACAATTTGTATTTTGTTGCAACCGTTGTAGATGTGTTATTTCTGATCCCTAGAGGACTTTAACAGGACTTAAAAAGAATATGTACTGTAATAATATGCATGCTATGCTAGCATAGAAACACACATACGCATGCAGAGTGTGTCAGCCAATCCGAGGGAGAGAGACCTAGAAGTAGGTCACATTTTCTCCTTCAGGGAAGCAGAGGCAATGCTGCAGACATACACTCTGTATTTCTGTCCTCATTATGTGAATGACATTGTAGACAGGATTGTATTTCTCTGTTCTGTTTCTATTTCTGCATTTGGAAAAATATGCTCTCATTCTATTTCAGAGTAGATATGTATACTGTAGCTATATTTACTGTACATATGTGTCAATACAAAGCATGAAAACACAGTCACAAAAACAAAAATCCTTCCTTTAGTTCAATTATAGAGCATGGCATTAGCAGTACCAAGGTTGTTGGTTTGATCCAAGGGAATGTGTGCAACTGAATGTATACATTGAACGCTAAAATGTCACATGCAGTTAAAAAATGTAGGGACCCATAAAGTCTATTCACGATCCCTAAGCATCTTACTTTTCTTGTGCAGTGCTTCAACTGAGAAAGGTTCTGAAGGGTCTTCTGGGGAAAAGGAGGACTCTTCAGTTGGTCTGTCCATCCTGGAGAATGAGTCACCAGGTCGACGTTCCTTTTTAGCACCTGCAGAGTTGAGGAAGTACCTCAGAAATTGTGTTTATGACACTATCAAGACATGCAGATGAATAAGCTACATGAATGAAAAAATGGGACTTCAAGACACCTACAAGGCGGCATAATTGAGCCAAAGAAATGGCAGATGTTGGAGCCAAGTCTTTCTTTCGTGCACACCTCAAATGGCGACAGGGATCTTCGTCCATTCCCCGGTAAATAGATAAGGGATGGGATGGAGGTCACTGGTGTGATGGCAGGGGAAGATCCATGTTGAGAAGGGTAGGATTCATCCTGAAAACTTACAGCCGACAGTTCCTCTCTGATTACCGATGGAGTCTGGCTCTGAACAAGAGACACTTGCTCTGGAAGACAATTTGGATCTTGTTTTGTGGACGTAAAAGACGAAGAATAAGTTTGATGTTTTCCAGTCAAGGGATGTTGTTGGCTTGAGCAAGCTTTTGGACTCTCGGATTCATCCGGGGTTTTGTTCTGTTGAATGTGTCCCAACAGCGTGCAGGGGTGGGTACACTGAGGGCGACTGGAGGGTAAAACGGGACTTGATGTGCAGGTGGAACAAGTGTCTGAACTGGGGGTTGTCTCCAGGTGGATGGTGGAGTAATATCCAACAGGTGAGAGTTGCACGTGTCCCTTGGTTTTGCAGGTAGCTTTGGATGGCCCAGGCTTTTTGTATTTGTGGCTGATGTACTGATTAAGAAGAGATCCAAGTGTCTTGCTCTGTTGTTTGCCTGAGGGTGCTTGAAGCACAAAAGGTTGGATGGGGAGAGAGGTGGGTCTTTGTTCTTTTGTGTATCGTACAACATCTTGGGACAAGGCACTTTCACCTACAGTATATATACAGCAGAAAAAGATGAGTAAACATTGCACTTTTGTCAGAGAAGGATTATTTGATTAAAATATTTCCTTACCTTCTGGATTGGATTGATAATTGCTGTCAGTACACAGGGAAACTATTGTGATCTTGTCATTGTTTTGGGGGTTAAATGACATGGTATTCTCTTTTTGAAAAGAAGATAACTTAGGGAAGTACGACCCTGATGGACCCTCCGGACTTTGTTTTATAGATGAATCTCTATTTCCTTTCTTACATTGAGCAATTTCTACAAATGAGGTGGCGTGTTGCCTGGATCGATGTGAAGATAGGTTTGTATCTAGATGGCTGGGACAACTATTCTGTAGGACCCCCTGTTTTGATATGGTACAGCATTTCTGACTGCTAGTCCAGCTTTGTGACTGAGGAGTCTTGATGTAATTACAGCTGTTATGTTCTGGCAGTCTTATAGCAGAGTGATGTGTTTTTACATGTGACATTTTTTCCTTGGTTTCTATAAATTGGTCCCTGGTGACCCTGGTGTTCATGTCTTCGGTGTGCCCATCACCCTGAAAACGAACATTTCTGGTCATGTTTCCAACTTGGAAAATTCTGAATAAATAAGCTATTTTCAGTACATTACACCATTTATTATGTACATATTTACTTTCTCTAATGTGAATATTAGTAAATTCACAAATACATACAAACACAAACCCATCCATTTAAAGTCACGTGAAATTAAAATAGACTATTTACTTTAATATTTTCTGAATAAAATGGGGTGTGAATGCTGTTACGTATTGGCTGAGTATGTGTGTTGCATATTAATATTTTATTCCAAAAACACTTAAAGGACAGTTCATCCAAAAATAACAGGTTTTTCATTATTTATTCACTCTCATGTAGTTTAAAACCTGTATATGACTCTTGTTTCTGTGGAACACAAAAGATGTTTTGTGAAATATCTCAGTGGTTTTGTGTTCATACAATGGAAGTCAACGGGGGCCAATGTGGAGGCCGATGGGGGGCTGTTTGGTTACCAACGTTTTTAAAAAAAATCTTCTTTTGTGTTCTGCAGGAGAAAGAAAGTCATACAGGTTTTAAATGACACGAGGGTGAATAAATGACAGAAAAAATGTTCATTTTTGGCTATTTAAGAGTTTGGACTGAAATACCTGGTGTTTGTTTTGGTCAACCTTTGGCCTCTCATTTTCCTCTCCCTCTGACTGTCCAAAGAGGAAATATTGGGAGGGTGGAGAACAGCTACCCCGGCTATGAGTTTCAGAGAAACTTGTCAAAGAGGACCAAGGTGTGTTGGGTGAAGATTGGAATGACAAGTCACATGTTACCAATTTATAGTAATTCTGAGTGGAACCAGCCAGCTGTGCTCGACTCTGTAGACATATAGCGAGGTCAGAAATTTCCCCTGATGAAAAGCCATCAGAGTCAAGTGGGTAGATGTTGCTGTTTGGATCAACACTGCAAGGTGACCAGCTGGGCATGGGGTTGGAACCATCTTGATGATCAGGACTCTCTAGGTTAAGAGGAGTCGCTGGAACTGCATTGTTGGTTTTGTTGTAGATAGCGCTGAAGTTGACTAATACTCCATCAGAGCTGTTACAGGAAGAGTCAGTGATATAGTCTGTTGGGTTTTGACTCAAGGATTCACAGTTCAAGAGGTTGTCAGTTTGAGCCCAGCTATTATCAGGTTCCTCTAGAGCATGCTTGCTATAGTCTTGCTCATCAACCCAGTCCTGTTCATCACAATCCATGAAGGATATAGGGATTCCTTTTCTGTCCCTACGATCCTCACAACCTGTAGCAGATTCTTTCTGAGGTTCTTTGTTCTCGTTGGATTTACTGAAAGAGTTTATTTCATAGTTGAGGGTCTTATGGCTCAATGAAGAACGTTCGGTTCGGCATTCAGTGGAGCTCCCTGTGTTTATACTTTGGGCTACATTAAAACCTTGAAGTTGTAGGGATGATCCCTCATGGTACTTGTGCAAGTTGTCTCCATCAGAGTCTTCGTCTTCATCATCCTCATTCATCCCTGATTGAGGGATGAAAAGGTTTTGCCATCTGGGTGTTACTCTGTGGTGTGATGACTGTGTTTTTCTTTCAGGACTTGTTAATGGAGTGCACTCGGATAAATCAGAGAAGTGTTGGAGCGTTGAGGAAGACTCTTTTTTGTCTTCGGTTTCCGTGGACTTGCAAGTATGGTTGACACTGTAATTTTCAAGTGTGTGCCTCGGCAGATTTTCCCTCTCAGGTAGAGATGTACTGTGAGTTAGATTCAGAGAGCGTGGACGCCTGGGTGTCTTTACAGAGCTATATAGGTTCCACTCAACACACTGACCATGAACTTGTGAGATGTGACACGCAAACAAAGTCTCTCCTGGCTTTGAGGAAACGTCCATTTTATAAGTACCAAGTACTAACTGTCAGTCCTTACAAAGTAGGCTGGTTCAGTGACATAAACAGTTCCTGGTGTGCAAATGGCAAAGCTCAGCAGAACTTGTGTAAGCTCAGACGTCTGCGTCATTTGTTTAAAAGACAAATTCTAAAGAAAGAAAATTATTTTTAGCATTGTAGATAACTCTCTTGTATAATAATTCTGTTGAAGACATTCCCAAAATTACTTTTTCCTTTTAAAAATAATGAACTTTCAAGGTGCCGTTTGTAATATTTAGGAGGATCTATTGACAGAAATGCAATATAAATGTAGCGAGGAAAGCGGGACGAGAGCCGTGGGGCAGGAAGGCGGGGCCGGTGGCGTGAGTGATAATGAGTATCAGCTGTACGCGCACCGGTCCCGCATGCCTCACGGGGGAGCTCGGGAGCATAAGAGGACGAGCGACAGGACTGCCGACGAGAGAGGACCGGGCCCGGAAATGCTAAGTTTTGTTTATGTGTTTATGTTCATGTGGCCGCCAGTCGTCCATGAGGGGCTGCCGGCCTTTTTACTGCTGGATTTATTGTTTATTTATTTTGATTAAATGTTTTGAATGTTCGTCGGTTCCCGCCTCCTTCCTTCCCATTTTATTGAGTTTATTACAATAATATACATAACTATGTCTTTAGAGGTTTATAAAGACCTTACACGCAGTAATGAAGCATTATGCTTTTATTAGATTAGAATAAGCTTTTTCTATCTACATACACCGCACATGGAATTCGTCATGTTGTTTCTGCAGTAGCCCTAAAAAGACAAATTGCTCTACAGAGCGCGTTTTGTAAATACGTTATCTACTTCGGCAAAGAAGCAAAAACATGACGACATCTTTGTCCTGTGTCAGCCACCATAGTGCTTCGAAAGGGAGGGGTGAGCCGTGGAATGAGCCGTTTGTTGCAATTCGTAACCTCACCGCTAGATGCTGCTAAATTTCAGAAACTGAATCTTAAATGCTATATTTGTGCAGACAAGACACAAATATTAGCTACAGTATATCCCTAACCCTATCAAAAACCTATTGATTTTATTAGATTTGAAATGCATTTTATATATCATTATATTTGTGAACACTTTGTCAAACATTTGACACTCACAGGTATAGCCAACACTGTAAACATTTGCTTCTAATGTACCATATTTATGATTGTAAATTAAAATTTTTTTACTATATGATATGATTAGTATTAGTAACCATTTTACGTGGTGGCTAATTCATATGAATCCGTACGCTTTTATTGCGACGTTTCGTATGGTTTGCTTTCACACCAGTGACGGTTAGGTTTAGGTGTAGCCACATCGTAAAACAGTTACGAATTCCCATGAGATCAGGTTGTAAAAACACCATATTGTATATAGGGGCAACAACCTTGATTTAAATTTTTTTGCTATCAATATCATGTTAATTCTACACATATATCGAAAATAATTCAGCAACCATTAAACATTTTGCCTTAAAAGCCCCCTCTCCAACTCCTCCCACTTCCACAGAGAGATTCATTGACAAAAAGAAAAGAAAAAACATAAAATAAGCAAAACTAAAGATGATTTCGATTATTAGTATTATTCATTTATTTTCTTTTTTTAAAACATAAATAGTGACTATATCGTTATTGTGAATTCTTTTGGGCACAATAACTGTGTAGCGAAAATCTGATTTTGTGACAGCAGTGATGTGTCATATAGATTTTAAATTCCATACTTAATAAATAATAGTTAAATAAATTAATATTTTTTTGTATACTTCATGCTTTTTCAAATCTGGACGTCCCCCAGTGTCCCCAATAAAAGGTTTTGTCATATTTATCCTCTAGGGTCAATTTGGTCTCCAAACTGTAAACACACACAGCTTTTCTAGATAACATAAAAACATAACATTTGTAAGTAACAATAAACTCCAACCATTGAAAAAGAGCTTAGAATCATGTTTAGTTGAAAAATAAAGTCAGAGTATGAGCATGAAGAAGTGCATCAACTCACCCAGCCGTAAAGCTCCATCAATCTGAGATCCAGCTTACAGTCACAGTCTCACTCTGTATGCAGTGTAACTATAGCAAACACAACCTAATGCTCGGCATCTACTGAGCAGAAACGAAGCAAATAAACACTAAAAAGGAAATGGGTCAAATCCTTCTTTTAGTTCCTCTTTAGTAGCACTTCTGTGTGTTCAACACTCCTCACACTCTCTCTGCCTACAGTACTAAACCCCACACAGCCCTATAGCAACAGCATCACAGAGCCCACTGAGCATGCTCGCTGATTTGTTGTTGAGGGATCATATTTGAGGGGATGGCAGATTTGCTTCTGCTCTCAGCATGGGGGGCTGAATACTGTTTCAGAGAAATGAGAGGGCTTGAAAAGAAAATTGAGATAGTCCTTAAAGCGAAACTAATGTTTAGCAATGAAACAGATCTCGCACACAGAAAAGATGATGGACAAACAATATTCTGGAGAGACTTTTTTAAAGATCCTTAAAGGAATAGTTCAACCAGACATGAACATTCACTCACAAGTCACATCATTCCAAACCTGAATAAATTCATTCCCCCCCAAACCACAAATGAAGATCTGTACTTTTTTTAATATAATCCTGTGCATTTAAACAGAACAAATTGAAAATTTTACTCGCAGTGAAATCCAGAACATCACACATCCAGAACGTCATTTATTTTTTTGTTTTTCATTAGAAATCCTGCAGGAGTTTTCTTTTGAAGGCAGTGTAAAGGATTATACAATGATGTCTGAAATAACCTCAATCACTCATGTGAATTCAAAATTGGATTTCTGTTCATATTTCTTCTTATAAAAATACAATACAACAACACAACAAAAGCCAACTACCACACCAATGTAATGTAATGTATAATGTGTAATGTAAATGTATAAATGGTTCACTCTTCAAAAGTACTAAACTTAAAACATTTGAGACAAAATATAAAATGTATGAGATATTTGATTATTTAAAAAATCTAATGAATATGATACCAAAAAACAAACTTTATTTTATAAATCACCAATCAAGGCACATTTAGAATCTTGGTACAAAACATGAAAAATAAAAGCTGAACAATCATTTTTGACTATCTTAATTATAATTACACAAACACAGACAAACCAAAAAACAGAACAAAAACATCTTCGAAAAATGTTTACAGACAAATTAAAGGCTTGTACAGACCTCAATAATCTCATAGCATCTCTGGACTTATTTTGGTACAGTGTTTATACTGTATACAAACTACAAAATGAAAGCAAAAATGTTTTGTGTGTGTACACGTGTAGGTGTTTGAAATCTTCAAGTAACCTCGTAAGTTTTAATAAAAATGAATCACATTTATCGCTGTAATAAACATTCTCATAGATTTAAAGCTTCACTGCACCACAGTCATACTGTACACTTTAAAGTGAAGTTTTTTTTAAATTACCCTGTACTATTTAAATATTACCCTAAATACCCTGTAAATAACATCTTACTGTCCGGTGTATTCTGGCATCATGAAGTTAACTATAATCAAACACAAACAGCAAGTAGATGCTTCACCAATGTCCGATATGAAATCCAGGCTTGATGGTAAATAATCGAAAATGTTCTACATGAGCTCCTTAGTTTAGGAGCTTGCACTCTCTTGGTAGATGGTTCGATATGTCTGGGGTGTGCTGTCAGCCACGGGGGTCTCTGAACGGGGGAAAATGGTGGGTCTGGTCTTGATCGGTATACGCAAGAAGCCTCCAGACGTGACAAGGTCGCCGTAACCGCGAGCGTGAGAGAAGGCGTAACCAGAACGACGTGTGCTGATCCGTCGCCGTGGGAAGCGACGAGGGGGAGGCAGGGGCATGGCTTTGGATTGTCTTACCTTATGACGCACCTGTAGACAGGAAGAATGGGAACGTTTTTATTTGGGTTTTTTTGCAAGGCAGTATTGAGGTTACAGTCGGTATTGAAACGGAAGTTATGATGTTGTTTGTTCATTAAGTGAAATAGCTTCTAGAATAAGTATAAAAAAAGAAATAGACCGATAACTAAATCTCTCCATCATAGCCGATTATACAGAGTGTTGCCAATTCTGAAGATTAAATTCATATTTCTTAACTTTCTGAATGTTATTTATTCATATGATGACTATTAATATTGAACATCAAACTGGTAGGGATGTAACAATATTATTGATGTGGTGTTATCGCAATAGCACAATTGTCTCAATATTATCATGGTCACATGACTGTATGACACGATAGGTCTTCCGGGCCTTTAACATAGAGAATGTTCGATACATAGAGAAAATAATAGATGTTATCTTTGTCAAGGTCCATCTGGTGCAATTGTTTGATTTTAAAGAAGGGATTTTTAGGTCATTTGACCCATCTCATACTATAACTCATACCTCTAAGCAACCGTTATGATTAGAGGATAAAGAAAAGAGGATGCTTATGGCACGTTTCCAAGTCATCATTTGTCATAAAAAATGTTGCAATAAATACCGTACTGTGGACTTTATACCGAGGTATTAGCGAACAGTGAGATTTTTATATTGTTACATTTCTACAAACAGGTGATGTTCATAACATTTTCTATATACAGAGCACAAATCATTGCATTGTCCTGTCCTCTTTTGATTGACAGGATCATCCGATAAAGTGAAAAATTGCTTTTATCGACCGATACCGATTATTGGTGGATATTTTGGTGCATCTCTAGTAAAAAATGTAGGGCGGGATTTTTTTCCTTCAGGAATTGATTGGATCGTTGGAAACTGGAAGCTTTGAATAGCAGAATTTTACACACATCTATCTAAACACAAACCAGAATGTCTGAGGAATAGAGTATTACTGTAGTAATATAGTACTGCAAGATGTAAACATTAGGAAAAGGAGTAGGAGGAGGAGACAACAGAATTCGTAATCGTGGAACAGGAAGTAGAAAAAACGGTTTTAAACCAAACGTGTCATTTCTTTATGAATGGCTCATCAGATTATGACCCAACTGATTGTGGATTCCAGAAATAACCATGACATTACGCCTCAGCGTGATGCTCTGCTGCAGCCTCGACACAGCTGTGACTCATTCTCCACATGCGTTCTACTCATGAAGGAAAAGGAATTTCACACTGTCAGCCTGTCGAGTACTGGCACAATGCTTGAGAGAGTTACATTCTGCTTTTTTAAACACAACTACTCTAATTAGAAAACATGTCTGCAAGGGCGATACAAAAAACAGATATGGAAAAAGCATATGACTTTTATCTGTACTCTTAAGATGTCAGGATGCAGGAGAATGACATACAGGCTCAGCTTTAAAGGGATAGTCCACCCAAAAATGAAAATATTTTTATGTTTAGCAGATTTCATTGTTAGCTTAGCAACATGCTAACCTCCCGTGTACTTCATGGGGAGTGCTATTTGTGTGGTTTGCAGAATACAGGGTTCCTATCCATTCACTTATGGGGTTCCATTTCAGTTGGGATACTTAGAATATAGCTGCCTATGTAGACATTAGACATCAAGGTAGCTCACTATCAAGTATTAGTACAGCAATACTTCCACCCACCTTGTCATTGATAGTCGGCTTAAGTTGTATGAAGAGGAACCGGTGTGCCACCACAGGCAAGGAACACAATATAGTGGTCAAGAAGATGGTCAGCCACACATTCGGCTGATTTAGAGAGTTTCTCGCAGCGCCTGATATGAAAATGTTCATTTTAATTCCTTTCAAAATTTGCGTAATTTTAAACTTGTTATGGATGGGGTATGGGGCACTCACCAATGAAAGGGAAAGATGAGGTGAAGATGAGGTACATGCCGTTGCTGTACATGGTAAAAGTAACAGCAAAATACATAGACAGACTCCCCCACAAGAAGAACTGATTCACTGCCGTCCAATAATACGTGTCCAAACCCAGCTTAAATACGCATGCACAGTTAGCGTTAAATGAGTTTGCAAGTGTGTGTACATGGCCCAATAAGTATTGAAAGTAACGAAAAAATAACATATAAATAATATTAAAAATAAATACTACTTATTTATGCACATGCAACTTTGTATTACATAACAAAATACTATTTTTCAAACAATGAAATTCAATTATTTCCGCATTTAGCTATACCAGTATTTTGGGGGCCACTGTATGTACATATATGGCTCACTTGAGTGTTGCACATTGTATTTCATAGTACTACGGTACTGTAAATCAGAATTTACCTGCACATTGACGGCTATAAGCAGGCATGTTTGCGCCAGTAGGGCGAAGGACTGATAATCTGCAATTTCTTTGCCGTCGTCTCTGACCGTGTCGTGCATTGCAGCCCATGGGATGAAGAACAGTATGAGCGAACTGTAGCAGCTGTGCAGCAGAATCCTCACAAAGGCCATTTTACTGAAATACTGGTTCAGCTGACCTGGTGAGTACAGCTGCGGGTACTGGAAACTCCAGCAGTCATTCACATCCTGCAGGTGCACACCACGTGTCATGATATTAAATACACATATTAATACAGAGATTGAAAATATAGGAACATAGATTAGATTCACATAAGTGTAATATATTAGACATACTTGATCAAATATACTGAGGGCAATCACAGGTAAAGCCGTATACACCAGGTTGTAGAGCGTAATAAACCACTCATCATACACAGTCTGTAAAGAAAACAAAAAATAGGAAAATTAGGTCGCAATGAGCATCTAAGGCTGTGTTCACATTTGACTTCTTTTAAAAAAAAAGTTGACAATGGCACTTTTTTAGTAAAAAAAAGAAGCTTGCAGCGTTGTGGTTGCAAATAGCAGCTGGCAATGACATCAGAGGAACTTACTCCATAGGATTATAATGTAAAACAGACGCTAGCAGCTTCAAAAAAGCCATATCGATCTCAACACCTGGAGAGCAGTGTATGGCTAATTTACCTGCTAAAAATACTTCAAAGCCTAGGCCTGTTTGGGCACTTTCAAGCCCAAGTTTCAAGTTCGTAAACCCAAACATTCTCACCTGTGCAGAGAAGCCACAGAAGAAGCCGTACCAGAAGTGCACAAATGTGAAGGTGAAGTTCTTGTAGAAGAAGTAGCGCAGGAACTTGCACATGCGCAGGTAAGACCATCGACCGTGGACCAGCAGGAGTCGCTGGAGGTAACGGAACTGAGCAAAGGAGAAATCGCTGGAGAGAACCGCCTGCATGCCTTCCTGACCACTTATACCAACACCGATATGTGCAGCTAAAGAGGAATAATAATGTTCAGTATGACAGGCTTCATTTAAAAAGTTTACACAAACGTTAAATAGTAAAACATGAAGACGAGTTAAACTAAAGTTACATCAGTAGCCTAATAAAAGTTGTTTCAGTTGGATGACTTCCTGTTTCTTTCGCGCTTATCTCTGTCTCTCTGCAAGAAACACTCACTCTTGATCATACTGACGTCATTGGCTCCGTCTCCAATAGCCAACGTCACAGCGTTTTTGTGCTTCTTGACAAGTTCCACAACTTGAGCTTTCTGGAGAGGTGTGACCCTGCAACAGATCACCGTCTGGCACATGCACGCGGTCCTCAAGAGCTCCAGCTGCATGTCCTTCTGCAGAGCAAACGCCTGCAAGAAGAATGTTGGGAAATGAAAAAAAATTCTTTATTATTGAAGAATGTCCACAAGATGAGGAATACATCATTTCTTGTCAATAAAGCAAGGTTCTCTTACCAGACTGTGGCCGTTTATTACCAGTCCATATTCCCCATCAACCTCCTCATCCTCCACCACTTGAGATTTTTTCCCCAGCAGTCTGCTCTTCATAATGGGTGGTTCATCTCCTGACCCTGGTGACATCTTTCTTCGGGCATTCCTGAATGTTATCACAGAGTAATGGTCTAGCAGATTATGTGATGTATGTGAAATGATTTAGGAGATGAAGAAAGATGAGACTCACACAAGCTCTTTCCGCACTTCATCTGCTGTGTTGGCGGCCACTATGAAGATATCTTTCATTTCTTCTCTGAGCATATTACAGGAATAACCGATGTTCTCAGCCGTCTCTGTGGGACATTCCAACACTCTTAAAAACTTAATTGTAAATTAGCTTAACAAAATGATGTTGTTGTGTTGATCTCTCCAGCAGGCATCTTAACTTCCTTTAAACAGCAAGACTTAATTATGTATTATGCTAAAACACATATTAAGTAGAATTTGCTTCCTTAACATTTTAATGATATGGCAATGATTTAACAAATGCAATAAGATCTTACACTTTACTCTTGTATGGTGTTCATATTTTTGTATAGGCAATATTTGCCGGTCAAGTGGACCCACAGCATTTTTCGTATTTTAAATGAATACAGCCATAAAAACTGAAGTAAAATGTTTTAGATATTTTCTTTATCCCATGTACAAGCAACATAGATAGCATATATGGTTAATAATTGTCATTTATGAGAAAGGTGTTGTTTTATAAAGTACTAAAAAGAAAAATCTGTGATAATAAAATGTATTCATTTATTTTTTAGTAAACGTTGAAAACAGCTCCCACAGACCCAGACTCCAAGGTTGCCAATTCTGTTGTTTTCCTGCGAAATTGGGCTACTTTTAACTGATACTGCGGGTTGTTTTTTATTCCGTTGGTTAAAAATTTTGAAGGATTTTGTTAATCTGCTGTCATTTTCTTAAGGTAAGATGAAGATTTCACTTAATGAAAACAGAATGTTTTGCTTCTATATAGTGATTTAAAAGAAGATACTGTGTCTGTAAAAAAAATTGTAAGTAGTGGCATATTCAAGTCTGGGTATCAGGCATGGGGTTATTGTGTAGTTTTGGGCTAGTTTTGTCACACAAAACTGGCAACCCTGTCAGACACCACAACACTCGAGTCATGACAATTTCACAGCATCTCTTACTGTATGGCTGGAATACACTACAAGACTTAAAATCTGAAAAGATTTTTTTTTTAAACTAGACATCATACACCTGCAGACTTTTTGAAAGTTTCTGATAGAAACACACTAACTGATCAAATCTGCAGATTGGCACAGACTTTCTGCAACAAGACTGAAAATCTGAGCAAAAGTCTTGTAGTGTATTTTAGCCTTTACCAGCAAGCTGAACCTTTAATGAAATGTATGCTGGTCTTAGCAGGTCTTTCCAGGAAGTGAATGAATGAACTCACCCTGTTTGTCACCAGTCAAAACCCAGATTTTGATGTCAGCTTTGGCGAGTTGCTCAATTGTCTGAGGGACTCCATCTTGAAGTTTATCCTCGACTGCAGAAGCACCAAGGAGCTGCAGAAACACATAGCAATAAATATAATCAACATATGGATAAACACTCTGAATGACTATTACTTTGATTGTGATGTGATGTTTGCTAAGACAGGTATCATTATTATAGATTTAAACAAAACCCTATTTAACAGTATTATTATTATAGATAATAATATTAAAATTAATATACTTCAATATGTTGGTCAACAGTATAGATTCTGTGGACATGAATTATACCTCAAATCTCATGGACAAAGTGTATGATACCTTTTCTAGGCTTTCTGACCTGTGTTTTTTTTCTGGCAGACAATTGTTATTCAAAAAAAATATTTTTAATAATATATAAAAAAACACACACATATATATATAAATGCTGTCCATAACATCATGAAGACCTACAATAACTGCACAGCAACAAACTAAAACCACTTGGAATGTTAAGCAACGCCCTGGCAACCAAGCTCACAAGCAAGGACTACCAAAAAACATGATGGTGGCTTACTAGCAAACCCTTCTCAATCTCTTCATAAATGGCATCCAGTTTTGCCTCACGGTCATCCATTGCAGTGCTGGCCACATGGTGGCGCTGTTTCCATTCTGCAAACTTGTCTTCATCCAGATCTTTATAAGCCAGAGCCAACGTCCTCAAACCTTCTCCAGCATATTCCTGTGAAAGTGTTAAACAGGTATAGTAACTTATTGAAAAAGTCACACAGAAACATAGAAAGCCAAACGTGACTCACATTTAGATGTTCTGTGGTGACCTCCATGATTTTAGAGCAGGATGGATGCAGTCTCTCATAGATCATCGTATCAGCACCCTTACAATACAAAATCAGTCTGCCCTCAGGATTGCGAACTGCAGAAACACACACAAAAAAATGCAGATGTATTATTCTGCCCTGTTTGTGGATATTGGTAATGATTCATTTATACCGTAATAATCTGTTTTAATTTAAGAAGTGAAGAGTTTATGGTCCCACCGATAACAGACATTCTCTTGCGGAAGTTGTTGAAGTCCAGCACTGCCAGTAGCTCGTAGGTGGTGGGGACTCCCATCTCCACCACAGAGATGGTCTCTGGGGTACGGGAGCGAAATACAAAGCCAAAATTTCTGGCTGCGGTGACAAGAGCCCCTTCATCTGGAGACTGAGCCTGATAAAACAGCTCCCCTGTGGAAAAAAGTTAGGTTATCATAATTTATAACATGTTTGTAATACAAATAAATAAATACAATTGGTGCACACCTTCTGTTTTCTCCTCCGGCATTACAGTGTGACAGAGGGCCAGCAGACGGAAGAAGTCCTGCACCGCTGGAGAGCCCAGCTTCACTGCTTCCACCAGCTGATGGTCATAAAAACTGAACTTTGGGTCAGCCAGTGGGTTCCAGGAGAAGTCTACTTTTTCTGTTTTCTACAAATAAGAAAAGGAAGACACCGGGACTCATTTTTTACTTGTAGTTACATTCTTGATAGTCTTGGCTACAAAAAGCTATTTAACTGTTATTGCTTGGTGCAGGTTTATTGAGTAACATTGTGACAACATGTCCCAGAAGTGGGTGATCATAAAAACTGCACAATTTGGAACAATAACATAAAACCAGTGTAATACTTTGTTTCATTGTGTTGACCTATTGACCTAATAGCTCTTTTACAGCAAGGTCTTTAGAGTTCACTAAAACTATTAAAAGTTTTTGTTCATTGAAATAAAAAAACATACAAACAGCTCATACATTACATAAAATATATATTTTTTGGAAAAACCTAAACTAAACATAAACGTTAAATGTTGACTTAAGTCACTAAAATAATTAACAGAAAATAAATAAAAACTAAACCAAAAGTAAAACTTAAAAAAAATATGTATACACATAAAAACAAATAAATAATAAAATGGCAAAAAAATCTATTAAAAGAATGACTGAAATTGCATAAAATTAACGTGAAAACTCTAAATAAATACACTACAAAAAAAACTAACAACAAAACTACAATAACTCTTACACAGTTTTTGTGAATTTTGTCATCAAATATCAAATTTTAGATGACTAAAATAAACCTACATGCGTAACACAGACATGATGATATTAAAATTTTTGTTTAGATGAGTTCACAGAGAATAAAACATTCGACACCACTGCTAGACAACAACAAGCATTTACATTTACATTTATGCATTTTCACTCAGAACTTTCTTGTTATAAGATATAGCACTTCAGTGTAAAACATCCCAGTTTTTTTCTGTAAAATTGCTGTAAAATAACAGTTACATGTTTTTCTTGTAAATTTGCAGTCTTTTATGTAGTTTGACGTTTTTTAAAAAATAGACCGTATAAGAACTCCCGTAAAAAACGAACATTTTCCAGCAACTGGGGAGGGCAGAAATATACAGTAAAAATAACTGTTTCCCCCCGTTAAATTACAAGTTTTTCATGGTTTTCTTTCTTGGTTTTGCAATTTGACGAGTTTTGACTGTATTTCAAAAATGTATGAAAATTCTGTAAAATGTTTCTTAAAATTACAGTTTTTTAAATCACACGAGAAAAATCTGTAAAAAATAACAGTAAAATTCTGCAAAATTACAGGGTTTTTACAGTGTTGTTTTAACTTTTATAATGTGGCAACTTGCCCCAGTCTGCTCTTGCTATTAACAAATGTATTAACAAAGGTTTTGGCCACCAACCTCAGTGATCTCAACCCTCTGCCCGGCAAAATCCACAACGTCGCCTAAAGAACATCAACAACTGGAGATGAGTTAAACCCTCGACTGGGTAATGTCACATTCAAGCGCAAACATTTTAAACTCTTACCATATGACTTCCCATTGATGGAGCACCGGTTAAAAGTCATGATGTTCTGTGTCAAAGTTCCTGTCTTATCAGAGAAGATATATTTGATCTGACCCAGCTCCTCGTTCAGAGTGGTTGTCCTGGCCTGGGCTGGTGTGTCACTCTTTACATGGTACATTTTACGATCCCAGTCAATGAAATAACTGTTTCCCAGACGAAGGATTTCGACACTGTCAGAGCAAAAAAAAGATTTCCAAACTTCAAACGTAGACATTTTCAATTCTGTTTCATCAGTCTGCAAATGACCAGATAATAAATGTTAAATATCTGAGCACTGACCTGACGTAAAGTGAGATTGGCACCACAGTGTTGAGGATAATAACATAAGACCAGAACGTCAGAAAAGCAGAGAGGGATGCATTCACCCCATTAGGTCGAGGAAGGAAGGCAATGAAAGAATCCCCTTCCTGGTATTCCCAAATCGCATTCCCAATGGACAAGATGGTGCACATGAAGGCCAAGAAACCAAAGATCTAACAAAAGGACCAGAATATTACAAATATTTCTGAATGAGAAACACCAGGCATTAATTTATGTAAACCAGCCTGATTCTACAGTAGATTTACTTACAAACATCACCAGAACATTCATGAGCCGATCAATGCTGGTTCTCTTGAAGATGGACTTGCCAGAGTTCTGCATGAGCTTTGTGTCGGGACCTAACCGGGTTTGAATAGAACTGGTAAACTACATCATTATCATACAAAGAATAGTTTTAAAGTGACTAAATCGGCATGAGTATATAGTACACACCTCCAAACACCACCAGACCAAAGCACCACTCTGTGTTTCTGAGGGTACATCCTCTGAGCAGAATCCTCTCATTATCTAAAGCCATTGTCTCTCCACTGACCGTCAGAGTTCCTGTGAACTTATCCAGACGATTGTTTGGAGGCTCACAGTGCACCTCACCTGAGAATAATACAGTAAAAAATGTGTTCTGGGCCCCAAACAGAAGAATTATATCTGAATATGTAAGGGATAATGTACAGCCAGCCGGTTGTTATCGCAGAAATAAGCTCTGACAGCCGACAGCGGAGGGTCTTGTATCACACTAAAGGAGGTTATCTCGGGATAACAGCCGGCTGCTTGTACATTATCCCGCTTATTACACGGCTACTTGGAACATGAGAAAAAAACTGGACATGAAATGTGAATTTGAAATATTTTATTTGCTCATTTTTACCGAATACAGACCTTCTGCGAGGAAGAGCCGTTTAGTTTCGGTTTCAAGGTAAGAAACGACGTTCAAACGTCACGAACAGGCAATCTGGTTTAATCATTTGTAAATATAATGTCATATATGTTATTAAAACACATATTTATATTTAATTTGTCAAAAAATCCTGCCAAAATGATTTGCTGCATCCGGGTTACCGTGTGTTATTAGTTTTGAGAGGTTGTTATCTGGGAATAACGAACCTGCAAATGACGCGACTGGCCAATCAGAATCAAGCATTCCAACGAGCCGTGTAATAATTAATTGTAATATAGTGTCTATAAACACTCTAGCAATTTCCCATAAGACAAATAACCTATCGACACTCTAGCAACATTTGCTATTGTGTAGCAACTGCCCAGGTTACAATAAAAATACTTTGATCGGTACATTTACTAAGAATCTTTCGGCATCTGATGTAACTACTGTCTTGGTGTAACTCACCTTTGAAAGCTGCAAGTCTCTGGATGTCATTGCCCAGGTCTCCTGTGACTGTCAATGCCTGTTTCACCTTCAGATTAGTTTCCCTGAGACACAAAGAGAAAGAGAGAGAGAGAGAGAGAGAGAGAGAGAGAGAGAGAGAGAGAGAGAGAGAGAGAGAGAGAGAGAGAGAGAGAGAGAGAGAGAGAGAGAGACGAGAGGAGAGAGAGAGAGAGAGAGAGAGAGAGAGAGAGAGAGAGAGAGAGAGAGAGAGAGATTAAGGCTCTGACTCACAATAATAATAGAGTCTGTATATTCACATGTTGAATGACTGACCCGTCCAGCTCAGCTGTCTCAATGTAGACAAGGTTCAGAGGTTCACTACTAGACAGCAGCAATAGATCAGCCTAGAGGTATGAATGGTATAACATTTATCTTAATTACTTCACTGCAAAAACTGTTAAAAAAGAACATTTATTGGTTACCAAATACATACTACACTATCACTGTACCAAAAAAAACGTACTTTATACAGTCTTTATAACAAACCACAGCTACCATATTTGTACTAAAAATGTAATGCATACAGCTACATTTTGAAACTTTGTTTTTTGGAATATTGTTAAACTTTATTTAATGTTTTTAAGTATAAGTTTTATGTTGTGTTAGCTATAACGGCACCTCCTCATTGTGTTAGTTAGCATTATAGGGCATTTTCCAAACGGAAGTGAGCATCCCTATTCCCTACTCCCTTTTCGAAGGGATGAGTCCTTGAAGTGAACTCTTTGAAGGGTGTAGGGCATTACTGTCTCTCGTGTATGTGTTTGGAACTCCCTTCACAAAGGGAATGACTGGACAAATGTTACCTTGACAACGTCGCACGTGGACTCTGAATCCATCACTCGGTTGTTGAAAATATTTTGAATATTTCTTGTTAAACATTGTTTTATTTCACCTTGTTTTTTCACACGGTATTAAAAAAATAAAAAACGATAAAGGAAATCTATAAACAAGTAGCTATTATTAAACATATTAAACATACTTTCCTATAAACGAAATTATCTTATACTATATTTTAACTATCTTCAATTATATTTATCACTCACAAAATTAGTGTAAAACAAATACAGACTAAATTATTGCACTTACATTCGTAGGTAACGTCCAAATCCAGCACTATATTTGCTTTAAAATGCATCACTAGAACTCGTAATCCAAGATCACGTGATCACAAACGGAGCTCATTTCCTTGAAGTGACAATGGCATGTACCCTTCGCTAACGGACTTCTGAAAGGACCCTTCGCAAAGGGATTCAGGTGTACACTTTAGTTTGGAATGCCCCTACAAATGGCGTCCCATTCACG
Source organism: Triplophysa rosa (assembly GCF_024868665.1). Taxonomy (NCBI): domain Eukaryota; kingdom Metazoa; phylum Chordata; class Actinopteri; order Cypriniformes; family Nemacheilidae; genus Triplophysa; species Triplophysa rosa. The sequence continues at coordinate 7,464,204 of NC_079911.1, read as the reverse complement.
AAGGGCCCTTCAAGGGCATAGAAATGCCATTTGGAAAATGCCCATAATGTCTACACAACATCACATTGTACACGTGTATAACTTCGGTTGCAGACACATAGGCAGCTTGCAATTGAATGTTCACAGAAAAACTTTGACCGTTCCAATATGGCCGTTGACCTACATATAGCCACCCATAGAAGCAGCTGCAAATGAGGCATCTATGTTCATACATCTATGATTGCAATTGTACACTCACTGTGACAAACTCATTGTTCTCCATCTTGACAATGTCACCCACTTGAACATTCATCCATTTCTCTTTCTTCAGCCTGTTTGAGAGCATGACAACAGTGATGCATCGTTAGTCTTGGTGTGAACTGGACATACAATATATTCATTTTAACTGTGTGCATGTGGTTTTTATGAAATTGTTCCTCCTCAAAATGAAGTAAAATAGATGATAAACTATAATATTACACACATACTGTCATAAGACAGCGTACACTTACTCTCCATCAATGAGCACTTCCACCTCTCGATTGTTTACGTGTTTATCGTTCTTGTGTCGGGTCTGTGTGAGGTAAACACGACAGTGTATGAATGGACAGTCAGGCACATATATTTCTGATGACAGGAAGCAGAAAGACTCACAATGTCATCGGAGAGATCTTTAGCTAGAGTTATAGACAACACCAGCAGCAGAGGAACTACAGTAGTGAACCACGACAGAGAGGAGATCTGTGGGATCAGCTGTTCAACACAACACAGTGTGACGTCAGTTAGGGTGCGTTCATATTTGTAGTTTGGTTCTTTTTGGTCCGGACCAAAACATTAAAAAATAAATGTAGTCTTGGTTTGCTTTGCATTCAGACTGGCATTTTAACAGCGAACCTAAAAGATACCGAACCTAACAGCTTAAGTGTAAAGTCGTAACGTGATTGAACACCTTTTATGATTTATACTTTGATACGGAACTTACCGGACATCCAAAACAATGCTGTGTGCTGGGTTATACATGCTCAGTGTATGCCTGTGCATAGGACGGCATTGTTAGCAAGCCGGCAACTCGCGAAGACCTAATGAAGTGTTTAAAGGAGTCAAAACGGCGCTAAGAATTCTTCCGTTACACGCGCAAGCACAGATCTAATAAACACTGATTTTATATTACCAAATCACTCGATTTTCGGGTCGTGTCTTGTTAACATTTCCTGTTTTTGGTTCGGTTCGATGCCTTTGGTCCGTGTTGCATTCATATTTCAATCGTGCCAGAGTTCTTTTGAAAGTGGACCGAGACCCATCTTTTCAGCGGTCTCGGTCCGCTTGTTTGTTGCGCACCAGGGTTTGGGTGGCAGCGTTCACACTTACACAAATATACCGCACAAACAGAGCAATCGCACCAGAATTCATTGTAATCGAACCAAACATGGCGTATGTGAACACACCCTTAGAAACATCAATGCCATCAATCACACTTCACAATGAAGTCTCATTCATTTACATAAGCAAACGCATTAGCTAACATGAACTTACAATGAACTAAAGTCTTTATTATTGTTAGTTAATACAGGTACAATTGTTCGTTGTTTGTTTACTATTGTTACCGGGTACAACATTTGATGTATGTGTTAATAAATGTTGAAATTAATATGTTTTAAAATTAATAGATGCTGTAGAGTTTTTGTCAAGTATTAATTCATAATAACTAATGTTAACAATGAAACCTTATTGTAAAGTTTTACTCATCAGTTTCATTTATTCTAAGCTTTTGTAATTTCAGGCAATGTAAAATCATATTTAACGTAAACAAATAAAATGATATTATCCAAAAACTGTGTCAAAATACAAAATTATATTAAAAATGATGGTCTTGAGAATGAATCAAGAACTACTGTATGAATTACTACAGAAAGGTTATCCATTGACATATTCATTCTAATAGTATATTGAAATAATTAAAAATCCTCTGTGTTTAGTTCAGTTACCTGTAACATAAGAAGAAAGACAAAGTATGCATTTGCCAGCCTCTGGAACTGCTCAAACAGGTTAAGAGGGAGGAACGTGAAGATGTTGTACTTTGAGGTCTTGATGGCATTATTCTGTCAGCACAGACATGAGAAACAATTTGATGAAAAACTCAAACAAATTAATGTCGGTTTCTGTTTCAAATTAATCTATTCATACCCACCGCATATTGAAAAGAGAGATTGAACTCCCTGTCATTAGCTCGCAAGTGCCTCTCCTCTGCGAACAGATAAATAATATAAATAAGATCAAATCTATTGTTTGCACATGCGAAAACAAGCCTGACAAAAATCAATCTCAAAATCTGCACGATGTTATTACAGTACATATAAGACATAATGAGATGTAATGAGGCATAATGAGATTTGTGTATGATATACCTTCTGCTTTCTTTTTCTTTTTTAAACCACACGCAGTCAGCAAAGAGCCCATCTTACTATGATCACATCATCACGCTGGTAAAACAAAAGAGCAGAAACCAAACCATGAAAACACATTTGACAATGTATTAAATCAGTGTTTATCGTGTTAGGATATCCTAAATCTTAAATTGTTATTTGTTTTATTAAAAACGCTTTAAAAGTCATAAGTCATATTACTGAAATGAAAGAATTTATTTGAATCAAATTGATTTATTTAACTGTGTCCATCATAAATGGAAGATATGCCGTGTACGACTAGAAACCCTTTAAAACTCCAGAAGGCAAAGACTGTCCCTTATAATAAAGTTATGTGACACTGCTTACAAAGAAAACAATAAATATGATCATGTGACCATATTCTACTTACATGTGTGTTCTATAGCAATCTGTAGGGTTTTGCGGTCTCTTTTATCTTACAGTCGCAGATGGGAAGTTATGGCTAGCTTATGTAGTGTGATCTACAAAACATGAAACAGTCACGTCATGATGAATTATGAAAAAGCATCGTTCTGTTGGTGTCTAACTGGTTAATGATCAACTGGATGAAGGTTCAGTTTATTTTACAGCTCTGGGGCTTATCAGCACAACATGTTAATGGCATTGGGATGTATTTACACATATAGATCTATAGACACACACACACACTAGCTATAAGTGACTATATAGTGTAAATTCTCAATATAATGTAAATTCTCTATAATCTCTGTAATGTAAATATACAGTATATACTATATGTACAGTATATATTATTGTGTGTGTGTTTAAGAGAGATGTCCCTCAAGCACGATAAAACTGACCCACCTGAAAGTCATAACTCTGAACATTAGACCAAGCTCACATAAACTTCATCTCACTCTTTATCTATTTAAAAACATGACCCATCTTAAACCATCACAATCGCTCATCACCCTTGTACAGCCCTGGTAAAGTCAAAAGTAAGAAGCACACTGTTTTTCCCAAACAATCTGGATTAAACATGAAAACAAAATGACATCCTTTCTACCAAAGTACAGACTTTTCAAATACATACAATATGCAAATTCAAATACGACAACATTGAAATTAAATGTATAACATGTAATCAATAATATAGACAAAGATCTTTACTGATTTTATTTAATTTTAACAGATAAAACTGCCTGCTGTGTTTCCTAAAATATTCAAAAATATATAGTGCGACAACTACAGAGTACGATACAAAATGATATAATGTTAACAAATTAAGATAAAAATCTGTCATAATTTTTCCAACAGTATGTGGTTAGAAACCTATATATGACTCTTTATTCTGTGGAACACAAAGAAAATATTTCGAGAAATGTCTGTGGAATGGAAGTCAATTGGGTTCAATGTTGTTCGGTTATCAACATTCTTCAAAATATCTTCTTTTGTATTGTGCTAAGAAAAAGAAAGTCATACAGGTTTGAAATGACCTTGAGGCAAATAATTTATCAGAGTTCTCATTTTTAGGAGAACTATCCCTTTAATCTACTACAATTAGCTTTAACAATAAATACTTTCTGATGTACTGATAACCACCATAAAGACACAAGTGGAAGTGACAGTGTGTCACAATGATAGTAAAAATAGGCATTTTGTACTAAAAAGCAAATAATGCTGTATAAAGTTACATGTCTTGTCTTTATAAAATGTGTTATAATTTAATCTTTCACTATAGACGCCACATTATCATAAAAAGGTTCAATGGCCATATACTGTTCTAATGTTGCCAATTTGAAATCTCCCTACGACACCAACTGACCCTTCACCGTCAACAAGGAAAATCACACCCTTACACACCTTAAAAAATGTGCCCGTTACCTTATCTCTGCTTTTGACAAAGATGCACTGCCCTTTACGTATATATTGATTCAGAGATCACAGTGTATGCATTTAGGTTATACACTTTAGTACGTTTCATTTTTTTAATGCATTCTAAGCCAGCACACCACATCACAGTTGTACAGTACGTGCCTCAAGCTAAAGTCAATGAGTAACTCACTTTGAAAGTAAAAAAAAAACTCATTCAAAAGCACTTTTCAAGAACAATACACCTTCTCACAAGGTCAATAAACAGATGTGATATGAGAAAGGTGCAGTAAAAAAAATACACATACCCAAATCAGACGTCTGCCATTCAAGATCCTCAGAGAACCAGTAGCGTTTCACTGTGAAGCACTGCCACATCCAGTAAACATGCGCACAACACGCACTCAGAGCTTTACTACATTACCCATAATGCAACAGCTCCTCTATAAGGTATGTGAACAGGTAAAGGTTGAAAGTGCAGCCTGGGGTCCCTTAACAAGAGTGGACACTGTGCAGGACTGGGCGGAGTCACAGGCTGCAGTTTCGGCCTATGGAAAGGGTTAGGTGACTGAGATGATAAGCTTGGAGGAAATGGAGGGATTTTACAGTGTAGTATGTGTAGGGAGAGAGAGAGCAAACAGAGGTTGATCTTTGGACTTTGGGCTGGCAGAGGGAAGCTGTTGGATGAGATAATGACGTGCACACCAAACATTCAAAACCATGAGAGACTGCTGTTTCATGAAACATTACAGTATTAACAGGCCAAACTCAGTATGACACGTACAGAATTTTATTCTTACAGTCAGTTGAGAGAGCAAAGGAAATGATGGGATTCACACCCACATTGGCACCGCAGCTTAACGTGTTGTGATGTGCAAACCCAAACACACCCATACTTTTGTGACATTTAAAAGTACAAGTACAGCCACAAATAAAAAGTCTGCAGTGCAAAAAAATCTTAGTATTTTTGCCTTGTTTTTAAATAAAAATATTGAACAAAATTCTAGAAGTTTGAGAAGTAAAATGATCTAAGATATGAAATCTTTTTGTTTTGGGGTGAGTTCTGGGCGCTGGGGTGGTCAACCAGTTATTAATTCTAAGGGTTCACTTACCTTTTCCACTGCCATTTTGAATGTTGAATGAGTGTGTTCAATAAAGACATGAACGTTATTATTTTTAGACACATTATGTTTGTCAATACCCTTGACTTAGATGAAGATCAGATCACATTTTATGACAAATTTATTCAGAAAACAATGAAATTCCAAAAGGTTCAGATACTTTTTCTTGCCACTGTAACCATAACAATAAACATCAAACATAACACAAAAGAAAAACACATAGATAAAAAATAAGTCCATAAATAAATGTAAAAAGAAAAAAATCTTTAAAATGTTGTATATTATTACTAGAAAACAAGACAAAAATCCTAAATAAGACATTCATTTTTGCAGTGTGCAAGTTACTCACCTGCATGTCTGTTTAAAGCTGATCTGTAAATGACAAAAGGAGATGTTAAACATAAAAATACACTAGCTAACTGCCACATAAAAAATAGGGACGAATGCTTTAACAAAGATATAATGCACCATAACAAGCAGTTCATCCAACCGGTGCGCTACAGTTCAAGTCTTCATTTGGACTGAAATGAAAGCACTCATTCACTGGAAGTCTTGGCCTCTGCTGCAGCAGAGCTTGACAGCCCCTGACCATTGTATATAAAAATCTAGGAAAGACCTGAAGGGGAGTAAATGATGACAGAATTTTCATTTTGGGATGAAGTATGCCTTTAATACAGGTCCAAGAGATGCTGTGTGATCTTGAGGATAATCCCAGGACAACACGAGTCTAAAATATTGTCAAGAATGCAGCAGCAATGAGAAAGGTGAAATGATATAACAACATACCAGCAGATTGTATCTAAAGTCAGCTAAATTTAAACAAGTGAACTAAAAAAGATATTAAATGAAGAATTTGGAAAAGAATGCATTTTAAAGGTCCAGTGTTGGAGGATCTAATGTTACAATATAATAAAGTAAACATAACTTTTTGTTCGGAGGTGTATAAAGGTGCATATTACATTTACTTACATAAAATTCGCCATATTCTTTCTTCAGTAGCCCTTAACGGACAAACTGCTCTACAGAGGACATTTCGTAAATATGTTATCTTCTACGGCAAAGAAGCAAAAATGTGATGACGTCTTGGTTCCATGAGAGCCACTGTAGTGCTTCGAAAGAGAGAGTGGAGTGAGCCATTGGTTGCAATTTAAAATCTCACCACCAGATGTCGCTAAAATCTTCACATTGCTGCTTTTGAAAAGAAATTAAAGCTCGAAACATACCTTTAAGATACTTTATGTATAAATTCATTTGTTGGAGTGCACACACATACATTTTAATAACACATCTTTCTTCATCAGTGACTGTATACAATACCGATAAAACTTTTAAAATGTGAAATAAATCTATTCAGTCCTGTACATTGTTGAATTGGTTGAATAGTTAAAAAAAACTTACAAATGATAAATGTGAGAACTTCCACAAGTTGGCACAAGGAATGTTGTATATTATAGAGAGTGATAGTTTCCCAAACACTGCTGGTCTAAAACAACAGTACAGTAACAGTACTCAACAGTATTAAAAGTGATAAAGTGACACGGACTACGAAATTAACAACAGGTTCAATAACGATTGGCAATATAAACCGACATCTTACAGTAAACATTGGCAGTGTTTTTTGTGAAAATGCAACATTGAAATTTGGACACACAATATGAGGCTTTTTTGCACAGGCAACAACTGAGGGCTACCGTCTTTTTTCCCCTCCGATTTTCACAGGTTTGTGGAAAACAAAACACAGTGCAAAATTCCTTAACTGAAAAACAGAAGAAACTTCAGTCAAAGAGGAACAGTTAACCCCCTCTCACAGTAAAATGAACAAAATACAAAAACTTCACCAAAGAAAAGAAAGTCACAATTTTGTCTTTACCTAAAATAAGGAGAAAAAACACTTAAATCACTTAAACTGAAGAGGTTAAAATAGCTTGAATAGAAAACATCAGAAATAATCAAATAAGGCCTCTTCAAAGTGATATACATTGTCACATTTTGATTTTAAAAGATCATTAATCTTATTCGAGTTAAATTGATTAAATATCTTTATTAACGTCTTAATTTATATAATCTTTCTCTAAAATCTATTGACGCTATTTAACAGCCCTTCCAGTGAATATACAACAATATAAAAAAACACACATAAAAAAATCTATCAAGCATTCACAGATCTACACATACATAGCTAAATCATGAAAAGTCTAGCTTCAATACTGTCCAATAGCGATGCAGGTGAACCTGTGATGTCATTTCCGCAGAAAAAAAGTAAGTGAGACAGGTGCACGTTTGAGCTTGAAGTTGCTAACGCCACCTGCTGGTCAAACTGGTTTTACAGGAAGTACCGCTCTACATTTAAAATGAATGGTAGAAACTGTACAAATCTGAGCGGTCACAAGCCTAAAAAAGGCACTGGTGGAAATGTCGCATGCGACCCGGTTTGGAAACGGTGTTTTAAATGCATATGCTTCTTGATGTGACTAGATAAATGTGAATTAATAATGACAGTTTTTGCACTATAATATGATGTCTTTCATTCATGCAAAGAAACACTTCATGACACAGAGCGATATAATAAAACCCTAAAACTATTTTAGGGGCCACAACAATCACAAACATCTTCGCTTTAACGTGACACGTTCACAGCATCAATTAAATAAGGCAATAATAGAGCGAACAATGAAACAAAAGTGCACAAACATGAGAGGAATCTTTACTCTGCGAAAGACGCTAGCTGACTCGTACACTTACAGCACCACCAACTGGTCGGAGATCCATTCTCAAATGCGAAATTTGTGAATAATCACAGTTGAGTTGGTTGAAGCCAAAATGTTCAACGACCCCTTGTGTTATGTACCTGACACGACTTTGCAGCTAAACAAATCACAGCCTTGTTTTCGTTCCCAATAAATTAAATAAAGTGTCAGCATATGGTTTTAAACGTTTTACGTTATTCTGAAATAAAGACCACCCTCCTTCATGGAAAAAACACATCACTTGGCCTCATCTGGTGCCGCTGGAAACCATTGGGAGTGTCATTGGCTGTCAAAATCCAGTACGGACGCAGAAATGTACCATTTCATTTTTGACACAGTAAGTCTCAGTCTTGTCGTCAGGGGTCATTCTCACCTCCCCTCTTCAGCCGAGCGGGTCTCTGATTTAAGTTTCACAAACTCTTTGGCCACCTCATCACCAGATCGCTGGGAGAGGATGCGCATGATGGTGAGGCCCGTGTCGTAGATGTGTATTCCTGCACCCAGAGGACACCAGCAGGCGCAGCTGGCCCTCGGGGCGACGTCTCGCAGCTGAACGACGGCAATGCCGACTACGCGATCAGCGCGGCCGAAACAGTAGTCCTTCACACACACCTGAAGCTCATAAGAATCAGGGCCATCCTCGTTCCCAAGAATACTGTACAGAGAGAGTCATTATTTTTACAAGGACATCATTTTACAGTTACATTTTTGGTATTGTTTGGGCAATATATTGCGTGTAATTCCATAATGTTCAATCTTATCTACGTTTTGTGTAATATTATGAATATTTAGTTTCTTGTTTTTGAACTCACAAATGGAAGGTCTCGTTGAATTTGGGTGCCCAGCTGTTGTTCTTGGATTTAGTTGTGAACTTGCGTTTCTTGTCGCTGAGGTGAGGGCCGATCATGGTGACCTCCACAAACGGCCGGAACATTCCTGAAGTCTGCCACTTCAGATCATTTGCTGCCACAACTAGTTGTAAAGAAATGTTATAAAACAAAACAATCAGAAGCATTTTACAGTAAATACAGCAAAACACAGTTAAACAAGGCAAAAGAAGTAAGGGGGTCATTCTTGCAATCCAGTCATTTTTAAGTCTCTAGTACAAGTTACAAGAGTTAAAGTCACCCATGAGATCAAAAATTATAATTCCTGTTTTTTATGGAAAATCGCATATAAATACTATTATAAATAGTTTACCCGTGTGGGTCATTCTTTTTTTTTATTCATGCACCCTCATAATCTTTAAACGAAATCTTTCGCCCTCTAGTGGCTATCCTTCTCTGATGAGCTCGGGCAGAACATCTTTTAACTTCTCCCCTCCAAATGTCAGTCTGCTGCCAGTTCCATTTCAAAATGAAACACCTGTCATTATAGACGGTTTTAATGGACACAGGCCTGCCCGTAAGTTAAAGGGACAGTTCACCCAAAAATGAAAATTCTGTCATTATTTACTCGCCCTCAAGTTGTTCCAAATCTGTATAGATTTCTTTGTTCTGCTTAACACAAAGGGAGATATTTAGAAGAATGTTAGCAATTTTTAGTTCTGGGGCATCTTTAACTACCATTGTAGGAAAAATTAACATGGTAGTCAAAGATCCCCCAGAACGGTTTGCTTCCTAAATTCTTCAAAATATCTCATTCTGTGTTCAACTGAACAAAAAAAGACACAATACTTTTTCTATCATGGTAGTGAATGATGTCCCAGAACTGAAAATTTCTAACATTCTTCCAAATATCTTTCTCTGTGTTCATCAGAACAAAGATATTTATACAGGTTTTCAACAACTTGAGGGTGAGTAAATGGTGACAGAATTTTCATTTTTTGGTGAATTATCCTTTGAACTTCCGGTCTGTATTTGCTTATAATATAACAATTTCTTTTATTTTTCAATATAATTTATATTAATATTTTATTGTATATCAATTGCATTGCATTGAATTAAAACTACTCAACAGTTATTGATTCTTTGTGGAGGTTTACCAGAAGTTAAGTTTGGGCCACATAACGTTTGTTAATGTTGTTGATGCTGAAACCATCTATACATCCAATCAATTCGCAGTACAGGCCACGCCCACCACTTTTGTGACTATAAGTGTGACTAATAATAATGATTTATGGCAAAAATAAAAATCACCAAATATGGAGATACAAGGTTTCAGAAGGACAGCAGCGTTATGTGAAGTTAAATAGTCACAAATACCTTTTACTGTAACCTTGTGCTCTCCAGTGCCTGGATGAGTGAAGAGGTCAATCTGTATGGAAACTTCTCCTACCGGTTTATCAACTCCGGAACCTAGAAACAAACAGTACAGAAGGTAATACATACCTCACACGCATGGCGAAACGTTTCAACTCACATTAAAAAATAAAATCAAAAAGGTTGTGGAGGTGATTGGGTGAATCTCATGAAGAAATTTGAATATAAAGTGATCATCAAACAAATAAATTCATTATAAAAAACAAACCAAAATAAATAAATCACAAATTTAACTACAATGTCTATGTAACAACTGTGCTAATATGCTTCTATGCAAATGCTTTGTGAGATTGACCCCATTGTAAAACACAAAAAAGCAAATCAACCCAAAAAGAAATGGGTGAAGATCCAGGGAGGCACAATATGATTATTGGTGAGAGGATGTTGGGGTCTCGGGGAGTCTGTAGTGACCTACCCCTGGAGGGCTGTATTTTCTCACTAGCTGTTATCCTCGTACCCTTCCCATTATGCACTGGGGCAAAGACAGAAGCAGAGAAAGCAGTGAAAGAGATAACAGTCAAAGCATAACATTTAACACTGACACGAACACATACATGAGAAAATACTCAGCGCAGAAGGAAATGAAAGAAAAAGCTTGAGGAACGGAGAAAAGATTCCTTGTTTTGTACACATACTGTACACATGTTTGGATCCGGTGTGCAGTTTTATATTAGAGGTCTTCACGGGTCCAAAAATGTGGACCCGAACCCGAAAAGACTCGTGATTGTGCTTCACAGACCCGACCCAGACCCGTCCAATATTTTGAAAGTTGGACCCGAACCCGTTAAGACCCGAGAAATGCTAAAAATGTACTAATAGGATAAGTTGCAATGCACGTGATGTGGAATAAGTCCCGCCTTCTAAATAAAAGAGCCAATCGTCAATTGTTAAAGTCACGTTGTCACTGCTTAAGCTCCGGTTGCCATAGAAACATGACGTGCACATGTGTGTTAGCTGCCTGCCTGCCCTGGAGCAACCTCAGCAACATTATAATATTAATCGACTCGGGTATTATAAAAAATATTAAATAGACCCGGGACCCGAAGTAATGGACCCGACCCGGCCCCGGCTAACCAGGTAAAATATAGACCCGAACCCGTCCCGGGTCCTCCGTGAAGACCTCTATGTTATATATCTCAACACTGACACCTGTTGGTGTAATACTGGTAATGTGAGAAATATTGCAATGAGTTCAGAGAAAAACAGACAATTTTATCCGAAAGATGCAGATGTTTATGTTAGTCACTTTATTTCTCTCTCTCTGTAATTCATACCTTGCGCATGCTGAGTTGTAACAAATGTCTTGATAAGGGTGTCTGTGGTCTGGGTGTAAAGGGACAGCGCGTGTCGCAGTGAGGAAAGCTCTGGGCTTTTCTCCAGGAACGCCTTTTTCAAGCCATTTCCACCAGCGTGGAAGTATTGCTGAAGAGGAAAAACACAATCTTAATTGTCTTTGGTGATACAACAGAAAAACAGATTGCGACTATTTATACCTTTATGGTTTCCAACGCCACATCCATCACGGCACACTGCTTAGGCGACAGGCTTTTAGCATCACCAGACATGTGATCCTGCAGATTAGAGCCGAATAACATTCAACTAAACAAACCAAAGCCGTGCATGAACCTTATAAACTGCGCAGTGCAGAATTGTTCAAATGTTACATTTCTGATGGGCTAAGTCTTGATGGTGATGAAATACTGCAGGTTTAAATCTATCTGATCAATATTCTCCTGCTGGTTACCTCGGAGTCGAGTCAAAGAGATCATAAGGTTAAAGAAATGTTCTGTACCTTGAGTTTGGACAGCTGACCCAGTTCTTTAGCTGCTGAAAAAAACATTCCCTGTCAGGACGACAGCAAAGTGTTAGAGTGGATGGAGGAACATTTCTTTTACTCAATAATTTACTCACTATGGGATTATTGAGATGTGTTTCTCACACAAAGCATTTCAAATGTTCTTCTACATCTAAGGATTTTAATTTGTGACATGAACTTTTCTGGATGGATTTTGAAGATCTGCAACAGTGTTCAAAGATCCATTGCTAATACCATTAGAAAAGTGTTTGACAACTCAAATTAAAAATCCGGTCATTTTGTTACAAGTATGCTGTTCGTTTTTCAATTAATGAAAGAAATCAAAATAATTTTATGCAAAATCTTGGTGCAAAATCGACTTTTTGAAGTGAACACTATGCGTCACACCATTGTACACTGCAAAACATGACATTCTTACTAAGCATTTTTGTCCTGATTTTAGTGAAAATATCTAAAACTTCTTAAATCAATATACAATTACTTTTTACTATATTTGGTCTTGTTTTATGAAAAAGAAAGTAAGAATTAAGTAAGTTTATGGTAAAAACAAGCAAAAAAATCTGTCCATGTGGTGAGAAAAATCAACGTGAATTTAGTTCGACCTTTTTCTCAAGTACCTAATTCAAGTTGATTTTTCTCACCCCATGGACAGATTTTTTGCTTGTTTTTACCATAAACTTACTTCATTCTTATATAATTTTCCATAAAACAAGACCAAATATCTTGAGTCACTTTTCTTGTCAAGTAATTGTATTTTGATTTAAGAATGTTTAGATACTTGTACTACAAAACAAGACAAAGACACTTAGTAACTAAGAATGTCATTTTTTGCAGTGTATATGCTGAAGTAGTCACTAAATACCGTTCAGTACATTTAACTAATATTTAATTTAATATTTAGTCGCGAACCACCGGCATCATATTTAATCTTCTTTATTAAACTTTGATTGCCTCATAATATTTTCTTCTATGAATATGAATATACTGTATAAACATCCAGTAATAGTGATAGACCGATACATTGAGTCGATATTTGGAATTTTAAAATGATTGACATCATTTTGTTCTTAAAAAGGCCACTCGGATGTAAAGCCAGAATTTTAATGCTAAGCCACATGCTGCTAACTAGCAAAGTAATACACAAAATAATTGTTTAATTAGTTTTACAGATTTTCTGTATGTCTCTCGTTTACTGTAACTGCCTCTGTTATGTTGAAATCGGTAACACATTACAATAAGGTGCTATTTGTTAACAGTTGTAAATGCATTAGCTAACAATAGCTAACAATGAACAATTTAGTTTTTCAGCATTTATTAATCCTTGTTAATGTTAGTTACTGTCAATACAATTACTCATGTTAGTTCATGGTGCATTAACTAATGTTAACAGACATCATTAGAAAATGATTAATTTAACATGAACTAAGATTAATAAATGATGTAGAAAAATTGTTCATTGTTAGTTCATGTTAGCTAATGCATCAACTAATTGTTAACAAATAGCAACTTACGGTACAGTGTTACCTCGACATCTTTTTGGCCAATCGGCCAGAGTGCTTTTTAATATCCGGCATAAAAAAACACACAAAACCGGAGAATCTTGTAAACGGCTTGAAAGAATTGGGTCATAAATGACAGAAAATCTTGTCGAAGGAAAGAAAAGCGTTAAAAGATCTGTGTCATTTCCCAACTTATTTTCTCTAAAAACAACCACGTGAGGATATGCGAGTATGCTACTGTAAGTGACAGGGTTTTTATTTTGGGGCGTACTGTCCCTTTAAAATGTAGTTATCAGACTTGTAAAAAGTGCTGTCAATCTTACAAAGGTGTCATTGCCTTGAGGAAGTATAATGGTTTTCTCGAGGCTGTTCATCACGATCCTCCACAGCTCCTTCAGAACTCTCTTCAGGACCGTTTTCTCGCACACCGACGCGAACAGCATCAGACTGCGCGCACACACACACAAACATTTTAGCGAATGAAACGGATCATAACTGCTTGACAAAAGGTGAAATTAGTTTCACCGACTTTGCATCCAAGAAGTCCATGAGCGGCCGCAGCATGTTATCAGAATCCACCTCAACCTGGTTACGGTTGTTGGTGTTCACGGGACCCTTGATCTGGTACAGGAGACTGGCCATCTGTCGCATGCAGTCGTCGATGCGGCTCTGAAACCTGCAGCCAAAGATTTTTTTAACTTAAACAATTTATACGTCATCTTAGAAAGCGTTGTACTGCTAAAATAAAATACTGACGCGTTTCCAAATGTGCCGCTCAGCTCATCCAGAACATTGTTGAGTTTGACCTGTAGATCATTCATGATGTCACTGGCTTCTGTGTCCAACTGCACAAACAACACACACATACAAACTCAAAGCAAGTGAAAGAAAGAAGTGAAGCTTTTCACATCTCATGAACCACCCGGTGTGACAACGTTTTTATAACATCACTGCTTCTTTCACAGTACGATGGTCTGGACGGGTAAAACAATACCATGGTGCACGATAAAGGGAAAAACAACCGTCCCAGTGAGAAAGGAACAGATGAGATGAGACTGGTGATTGTGAAAGTTGATGTGTTTATAAAGTTTCATGAGTATTGTACATCTGTCCAGGTACTGTAGAGTAACCCACCTGTGTACCGCTGATCACCACCTTCAGAGGGAGCAGAGCAAAGAAACACGTTGACTACTTTCAGTCATTTCAAACAATAGCGCTAAACAAACACCATAAATGAACTAAACAAGCAGAATTGAAGCGATGAAGGGGATTACAGGTTATGTTATTCCAGGTATTCTAGAAAACACTATGTCTACAGGATTTAGTGTGAAACCATCGGTCTATTATGGCTCTCCTCATTTTTATTCAGTCAGGCGTAAATTTCAATAAAACTTAAACCTAAACATCATAAATTATTAGAATGTGTCAAAAAATATAGATTATGTAAGGGACAATCAGAGCTGGGCACTAACGGATCACTTGTAATCTGAATTACGTAATCAGATTACAAAAAACAAGTACTTGTAATTGAATTACGTTACATTTGTAAATACTCGTAATCAGAGTACAGTTACTATTTTATTGTTACAGATTACATTACATATTACTTTTTTATTTTTTGGTAAACCTACCCCTTTAACTGTTAAGACAACCAACCCACGATAGCGAGTCTAACATGTTTTTGTTTACAAGCATTTATGTTCGCTATGTATTGTCCAAGAACAGTGTTAATCTTCACAATCTAGCAACAATAACACTATGATTTGCACGATTAGTGCAAATCACAACATTAATAGCGAAACTGCATTAGTCATAAATCCAAATACTGTATATTTGTGCTGCTGAATTGTCCATGCCCAGCGTTCACAATATATCATCTATTTTCAAAATTGTTGTCTACAAAGTTAATACGTGAAAAATATTGATATATTCTCCATTGTTTAAATTGGATTTTGTATACGATAATCACAAACACAGGTGGGTTATACATTTAATCTTTCACAACTTCATTTTGTTGTTTTCCACGGTGTGTACCAGTCATTTGTCCAGTCTTTCTATTGTGAACATTTACATTTGCTTTTAGCAAACCGTTATTAATGTGGCTATTATATATGCAGGTATTTATGAATCTAATTTATGTAGACAAAAGCTTATGGTTAGATTAAAGTCAGATTGCCGTCTGAATACTTTTTGTTTTGCCCCTCACTGCATGAATATTACACCCATTTACATTGATTTGGTATCTACACATGACATCTACACTGTAAGGCCTTTTTTCTATTCTTTAACCATTTTTATTGTAACTACATCTGCTGTTGTATTGCAGTATTGCAGTAAAAAGGCATTTGACTAACTTCTAGTACTTTTATAATTGAATATAATTTAATTTTATATAATTTTAATGTTTTTAAGAAAAGTGTTGTGGACACATAGATACACCAGTAAAGATAAAACGGACACTTGTAAACAAATGTAATCTAAATGTAATCAAAAAGTAGTCAAATTACGTTACGAAATGTGTAATCTAAGGGATTACGTTACTGACTACAAATTTTGCCATGTAGTTTGTTTACCATGGTCATTTGCCAAGTTAAAGCTGTTATTGATGTTAACAGTGTCATTTTTGATCAGACAGGTGAAAATGACAATTATTTTTGTTAGTTAATTTCAAACATTGATCAAACGGACTGGAACTACATGTGCATTAAGCAAGGGATAACGTATACGCATCCGGTTGTTATCGGAGAAATAAGCCCCGACAGTGTAGCACACTAAAGGAGGTTATTTCGCGATAACAGCTGGCTGCTTGTACATTATCCCGCTTATCTACACGGCTACTTGCCACATGAGAATAAAACTGGACATGAAATGTAAATTTGAAATATTTTATTAGCTCATACTTTCGGTTTTAAGATAAGAAACAACGTTCAAATGTCACGAACAGGCAATCTGGTTTATTCATTTGTAAATATAATGTCATTATGTTATTAAAAGACTGTCAAAATGATTTGCTGCATCCAGGTTACCTTTGTTTTATTAGTTTTGAGCGGTTGTTATCTGGGAATAACGAACCTGCAAATGTCGCGACTGGCCGATCAGAATCAAGCATTCCAACGAGCAGTGTAATAAACGGTTTTAATGCACACCTTTCAGCCAATCAGAATCGAGTATTCAAACAGACCATGGTATAATACAAATTGAAGGACAAATGTAAATGTACTTTTTGACCCCACAAAAGAAAAACTCAATGAATACACACCTCCTCCTCGGAGACATCCATCTAAGGACAGAGTTAAGAAAAAAAGAACCTATGAAAATCTGCCCGAGCTTTAAAATCTCTTTATATGTCCACCACTTACAGACACTAATGTATGACTGACAATTGCTTGAACCAGATGGCAACTAACTTCACTTTCCTGAGTCATTTTGCAACTACTATAAACAAATGGTATCAAGGTGATTTGTTTGATAACTGTCAAATCAATTTATACAGGTTTGTAACAATCTGAGGGTGAGTAAATGATGACAGAATTTTCATTTTTGGGTGAACGATCTCCTTAACTACAGTATGGACATATTTTGAGTTTAGTTTGTACAGTGAGGTTGACAATTGTGAGTTCTTATCGGAGTTGATTGAAGATTTGTGAAGGGTGTGAAGTGAGTGAGAGACCGTAAACGGAGGTCAAAATGATCTACTATTAGATGTATCAGGGGACGTTCACACACACGTTCAGACACGGCGGATCATTATAGACAGATGGCTGCTGGCTCTGGGACAGTGGGTTTAGGGTTTTGCCGAATGAACGTCAATGGATCCAACACAGATGAGACCACCAAACCCCACCCCCAAAACAAACCTCCTGAGACTCTTCATCACACTCTTCCTCACTTTCATCCAGCTGAAGAGACAGGAAACTAGATTATTAGCATCATCAACCTTCCTAACCAACCAGTTGCAGAGACATGTGGCCAGCAGATGTCACTGTAATGTTGTTTGAAAGCAATTTCTTGTACTTTCTGAGCAGATTAAAAACAACCATGGCCGGCCTAAAGTCACCGAATCTAATACGATTTATAAAAACAACCTTTCAAACATAAATTCAATATAAGTGCAGTATCAATATTCCTCAAGCTGTCCTATAATATTAATTCTGTTGTCCCACAAACTCTCCACAATTTTCTGCAATTATTCTAAACTACATTTAAAGAGTTCATTTGAAAAAACAGACAACAAAATCATGTTTTTTATTGTGCATTCCACTTAATATCAATTAAACTACAGTTGGGTTGTTTTTGATTATGGAATAATAACTCATAATTACAGATAACTAACACTGTAAAACACAATAAAAAACATGATTTTTGAACACAAGTTATTTTTTACACAATTTCAGTCCTAGCGGTGGAACTGTATACGTGTTTTTATGCTTTTTTTTTCAGACTTAAAAACTCCTAATACAAACCTACTGCTGTCCCAAGCACTGAAATTTCCTATAGGACAGTAAAAATGTTTATTCTATCTACTGTACTTGGTCAAGATGCACACTATAGAGGGATTACTAGAGAGTCTGGGAGTTGGTATTACAGATGTACAGTAACACTGTACCCACCTCACAGTCTTTGACATTCTCACCAATAACCTTGAAATCACAAACAAAAGTAGATAATTGACTTTCTCCTTCTTTCTTCATATCTCATTACAATGTTTCCATGCTCGTACTGATCCTACGAATTACACATTTAGATCTTGCATGTTTGGCCATTTGTGCACACCCACCTCTTCATCTTCCTCGGGATTCATTATTGCATCCAACTTTATTTAATGAAATAAAGAAATGTATCACTTACATCTTGAGTATCAGATCTACATCTATTAATACTGATTTACACATTTCTAGCCTAACATCAGCACTCCTGAAGTAAAAATTCCATTCATTTTTTCCAAAGAGAAAATGTGTTTTTAACGATAACAAAGCGGGTCTACCATTAGCTGTTTCTGTAAAAAACACAAGTCATTGAGAGTTTCGTTTCATTTGTAAAATATCTTGTAATTCCTAATGGAATTCGGCTTTTATACAATACCCATAATGCTAAAGAGAGATCAACCAATCGGAGAGAAATCCTGTTACTGTGGAAACCATAGAAATAATGGGATCATGTGCTCGTCCAAATTCACCTGCTTACTATGCCCTAAAATGATGTACTTGTTTTATTATTTATTGAAAATCACATCATTCATTTGAGTGCTCACCCTGGGACATAATACAGTAAGTATTTCTTTATTAATTATTTCTTATGTATTGTTTACTGTATACTTGCATTTATGAATTCAGTGAGTGACACGCCACTTATTTAATTTTATTGATACATTGTAGCGTCACTAAACTATGCCCACTAGTGGTGAGTTGTGGGTAATGTCAGTCGTTTGAGATCTACACTTCAAATTTTCACCGGAAAAATAGACCATCCGGGTACTTTAAGAATACTATAACATACTATGATTTGGAGCAAACTCATTCAAATTTCGAATACTATTTAGGATGGATAGTATGCAGGACGCAGGGTTGGAATTTAGAACCAATGAGTTCACAGATTTTTTTTAATCTCTGTGGAAAAAATGGCAAAGAACCAAAGCGTGCAGCTACTGTTATTGCGGACTATGAAGTACAGTACATGAAGAATTCAAATCCCTAAATGAATAGTTCACTTTCAAATGAAAAATGCTGTCATTATTCACACGCCCTCTTGTCGTTTCAAACCAGTATGACTTTCTTTCTTCTGCAGATCACAAAGAAGATATTTTAAAAATATCATATTGTGTCTATCCAATAAAAGTCAATAGGGAGGCTCAGAGATGACGTATTTTTGTTTGCAAAACCCAGAAGCGAGTTAGCATTTTAAGACTTCCGGTTCCATCGCTTCAAAGTCTATGGGTTTCTTGAAAGGTTTTTTTTGGTAAATCGCCCGAAATAAGGTCTGTGGCAAACAAAACCTCTAAATATTTTTACGTTTAATTCTATGACATAAAACACACCAATAATAACCCGCTTTTTTAAAGCCTTATTTTAAAAACGTCAGTTGCTAACAAGTTGCTAAAAGTGACTACTTCCTTTGGACGTCATCGTGCATATAAAGCTCACAAATCTCTTAAAACGTAGATACGGATTCATTCACGGAGTAATTACTTACCAGAGAACATTTTTCAAGTTTGAAAGAGTTGTCGGAGACTTGGTGACGTTGATATCGAGCGACCTTAAGTGTAGTCCGTTTATAGCATTGTGTTAGCATTTTACTTCTGACGATTGCATTTCGGCTTCAAAAGTAACAAATGTGGTGTTGATTTGTAAAGATTATCTTGATGGACAAAACGTGTAAACATGATAAACCTTTGTTAATCACAGAGCTTATTTTATGTGATCTTCCAAAAGTCTATGGGAAAAATGCATAGGCTTTCGGTCAAGGGAACCAGCGTGGCGCTAACTTCCGGGTTAGCCTACACAAATACGTCATCTCTGAGGTACTGGATAGGGACCAACGGTTCTTGGTTACCAACAAAAAAGAAAATCACATGTCTCACAAATGACAACAGGGTGAGTAAATGATGACAGAATTTTCATTTTGAAGGTGAACTATTCCTTTAAGATGACACACATCTACAACAACTAAAAACTGCTCTACTTTTCTACTTTTCTCTTCTGACTAGATCTGACTGGTCTAGTCATACCCTGGCTTCCTCTGTGGCAACCTAATGACGAGAGACAAATGAAGCTCATGCTTCCATCAAATACTTGTACAACACAAGTGCACTGAAACATGGATCAAATCATCCAGGTAGCGCACATCAAGCCTGATTCAACCAGCAAGTGTCACTATTTGTAGAAATGACAGGGCAAACGGCACCAATACATCCGTCTGGAGTTATGCGGCGAGATGTCCCTGATGAATGAAGAGAGGACAAACATTTCCTCTGCTTTAAGAAGGTCACCTTTCACTGCTGTTCTCCTACCTGTTTAGCACCCATAGATTCAAACATCTTCTCAAGCTGGACACGCAACTGCTGCACATTATTCATCAAGACACACGGCTGAGGACAGACGGGAAGAGAGAGAGATTTATTAGAAAAGACGTCGAGCTAGCAGAAATGCCATGGAAAGTATCAGGAGAGAGAGACTTACAATCTTCTCTTTATCACAATAGGATGGGAAGATCTTCTTGAGAATGGCGCTGTACTGAAGGAGAACTTTGTCGATGGTCTGTGACACAAATAAATGAGACTGAGATTAAAAAATAGATTTTCTCGAGCGTCCACAATCAAACAGAAGACAACGCTGACGTTTCAGGCAATCTAGAACTGAAGCATCACATCTTTCTCTCATAAAACCGCTGGCCATCGGCCCAATAAGCTCTCCGCCACGCGTCCAATAAAAATTCACGGTGGAATATTTGTCTTTATGGATGGGGACATCAGAGAAGGTTGCCGAGCTTGGCTTGATTGATATGACTGCATTAAACATTTCATTCGATTAGAATCTCTTTCTTTCGGACAAATGTTTTCGTCCTATTGAAATTCTTCAATGCATCCAGATGCCCTTTGGCTAAAAAGGACCGTTCTCTTTTAAATCTCCGATAAATCTAGAAACGAGATAATGCTTTGACAGTGGACATTTGTTGTGATGTGAATGTATTTGTAATGGCATTAGGAGGGACGCCGGTCCACCTTGGCGAATCGGCGGCTGTAGAGGGCCATGACTTTGGGGTCGGGACACTCCAGTTTCTTGATGATCTCAAAGCTCTGGTTGAGCTGAGTGAAGACATCCACCACCGAACAGGAGAAGAGGGCATGCTCAGACGTCTGCTGGAACTGAGGAGAGAATAAAAACAATGTTTTTGTTGCGCTAAAATATTAAATGAAATAAAATCGATGTAATGTGTAGGGGTGTCATATATACCATTATTGCCAATTACTGTGATATTAAAAACCGCTATTATCAATATCAAGATATCATATCATGCAAATATCGTAAATAATTCAGCACCAGTTGTGTTGAGAGCCACATAAATATAAATATTAAAATATAAATATAAATCAGGGTTGTCAAGCGATTATTCGCATCCAGAATAAAAGTTATAAGCTACTATAAGTTATAAGTCTAATATCTCTAATAGAAGTATAAATATTTAGGGCTGTCAAACGATTAATCGTGATTAATCGCACCCAGAATAAAAGTTTGTGTTTACATAATATATGTCTGTGTAGTGTGCATATTATTTTTTTATTAATAAACACATACACGTACATGCATATATTTAAGAAAAATAGACAATATATATATATATATATTTTTTTTTTAATTTTTTAAAAATTATATTTATAATTTCAATTATTGTTAAATATAATCTAAATATCTAAATATTTTCTAAATATATATACATGTATGTTTATGTTTTTGTGTTAATAAATACAAAATTAGTATGCACAGTACACAGACATGTATTATGTAAACAAAAACCTTTATTCTGGATGCGATTAATCATGATTAATCGTTTGACAGCCCTAATATATATATATATATATCACAATATATATATATATATATATATATATGTGTATGTGTGTGTGTGTGTGTGTGTTTAGAAAACGTTTAGATGTATTTATTTATATATACCAATAATTGAAATTATTCATAATTGTTTATTAATTTTTATATTTCATACTTTTCTTAAATACATGCATATGTATTTACAAATGAATATGCACAGTCCACAGTAATATATTATGTAAACACAAACTTTTATTATGGATGCGATTAATCGCGATTAATCGATTGATTAAATAAAAATAAAAATAAATATATGTATTTATAAATATGAAAAAACAACTAATTAAAAAAAATTAAAGATAGATTTTAAAAATGTCTTTTTAGAAAAACATTTCAGTTGATTTCGTGATAATATCAAATCTTTCCTTAATGATGTACTTAAATGTGTTCAAGATAACAGACTTTAAGAGGTAGATAATAAAGAGAAACGTCTCACTCCATCTTTCTTATCTCTCTCCAGAGCTCCATGCATGAACTCCATTGACACGTCTTCATTCTCATCCAGCCACTGTAGGACGAACTGCTGGAACCATCTAAAAGCATAAAACATAAGAGGATCAAACTTGTGTTTTCTTGTATGTGTTTGGTTGAAGATGTCATAAGGAGGTTTCTCACGTTGGGTACTCAGGCACGGCTCCCTTGAAGGCCGGCAGACCCTTGACATATTCGTTGTACAGCCATTTGACCTTGAAGTGCAGGTTCATGTAGTCTGCGCTCCTACACAGCCGGTGCTTCTCATGTTCTGCGAAACAAATCACAACACGTGTGTCCAAGTCAACAATATTTAGAAATGCTTTCGACAGAACGTTGGTAAACAAGCAACACTGACCCCCATTGACTTCCATTCTATGTACACAAAACCACTGAGACATTTCTCAAAATATCTTCTTTTGGGTTTCACAGAAGAAAGAGTCGTATACAGGTTTTGACCGACATGAAGATAAATAAATAATGGCATACATTTTATTTTTGGGTGAGCTATCCTTTCAAATCAGCCTGGACCAGTTTGGCTTTTTTGCTAGTGATACAGACAATCATTCATAATGTTTACATTGTGTGCTATGTTAACAATGATGACAATGTATACACACCCCAGGTTATGCATTTAAAGGAGTAGCTCACCTTAAAAATGAAAATTCTGTCATCGTTACTCACCCTCTTGTCATTTCAAGAAGAACACAAAAGAAGATTGATTTGAAGAATGTTGTTAACAGCCCCCCATTCACTTGCATTGGTAATAATAGAAGTGAATGGGGGGCTGTGCTGTTCTGTTACTAACATTTTGTCAAAATATCTTCTTTTGTGTTCTGCAGAACAAAGAAAGTCATACAGGTTTGAAATGACAAGAGGGTGAGTAAACGATGACAGAACTTTCATTTTTAAGGTGAACTACTCCTTTAAGTAATGTTTGTCTACCAAAGCACAGTTTAATGTTGAAACATGCACAACAGCATAAAAAAGCATTTTTTAGAGGTTCCCACACTAGTTTTCAATCTTGTTTGACATGCCAAATCTAGTTTCTAGTACAAATACAAATCATCAGACCAAACCTGTATTCACAATCACTGACCTTCCATGGCATATTTCATATCCTGAGAGAACTGATTCCACATGACTTCAGCGCTTAACTTCCCCACATTCAGTTCCTGAGGAAATCTACATGACAACAAAAAACAATGATGATGTCAGATCATGATGCCTATTTGAGCATTGAGCATTGAGCTACATGTATTGTGGCCATTCCATATGGAGGACAAAAATTATAAATAAATAAATGTATAAATAAATAAATATATAAACGAATAAATGTAATAATATGAAAATAAATAAAGGAATGAATGGTTTGATAAAACAAAATAATTCGTTTTAGCTATTATTGATCTTAGCTTTAACTTTTATATTCATTTTTTAAATTGATTTATTATTTTTTGTGTCCATTTTTTAATTATTTTTTATTATTATTATTATTTATTTTTAGATTATTTTATTTATCATTTCCTTTTATTTTTACATTTATTTATTTATACGTTTATTTATTTTTATATTTATTTATTATCGCATGTATTTATTTCCACTTTTATTTATTTATTCTTGAATTTATTCTTACTTTTCTGTGTCTTGTATGATAATTAGATGGGTTGGTCTTGCCTACTATTGGTTCAGCGTAGATTGAAGCGTTTGATCGATTACTCTTGACTTGTTTTGGACTAACGTCACGTCACTCACTGATCGTTTGCTTCGTGTATAACGTTAAGTAACTATGGCGGGCGCACAATTAGCTAGAGAGTTACAGCATTTAGCCAATGAAGTCGATAACCATGCATCAAATGACTATGTGTCATTCAGATTAGATGCACTTATTGATGATTTATTACAGATTGACGGCGAGATAAATGACAAAGTTCTTCCTCAGTTGTTAGCCTCTTTGCAGCACATTCAAAGTCTGTGCGAGTCAGAGGGTGCTATGGTGGCGTTACAGTTCAACTGGTGAAAATCATAAAGCACAAAATGTAATAAGGTTTAACTACACAGATGAGCTTATAAACCGAAGTCGCAAACTGACGCTTTGTCAAAGTGATAGTTATAAGCAGCCTTTCGGTTAGAAAAAGCGTAAAGATTTAATGTAACATGATGTAACATAATGTAAATGAATTGAGACATAGTGAACTTAAGTCACAAGTTAACACGGTAGTAATGAGCATCGTTCTTTCACTACAGGGGCCATCAAATGGAAACCATTCCTTCTAAAAAGACGTGGTTACTAAACGGTACTCGTAAACTACATTCCATAAGAGATAAATAACACAGAGGTCACAAGTTAAAACGGGCATATTCCCTTGATTCATCCAGCTGCATATTGTTGTGTGACATCTTGATATTATTGCAAAGATCCGCAGCAGCTAGCATTGCGAAATAGCTTAGTGTGATTGTTACCGTAGTAACACGCTGCCTCGCTTTATTGCATGGGTACGAATCCCGTGTCAAATCGCTTTATTTATTTTTTCACCTCGCTTCAGCCGTCACGGGCGATCATAGCAATAATTTGCAATCTTAACAAGAATGTCAAAATCATGTAACAAGAAAGTCTGTGTTTATTAGACATCTTAATATCAAGTCGTCTTGTGCTTTCAGAATCGACGAATCTGCTGAGGTCGTTCATGCACCTCTTTGGCAGAGGACCTGTAACCGGAACTTGGTCACCACCTTAGCACCCCCTGACTCGCACAGATTTTGAAGAACTTTGTCATTTATCTCGCCGTCAATCTGTAATAAAACATCAATAAGCGCACCTAATCTGAATGACACACAGTCATTTGATGCATGGTTAAATGCTGTAACTCTCTAGCTAATTGTGCGCCCGACAAAGTTACTTAACGTTATACACGAAGCAAACGATCAGTGAGTGACGTGACGTTGGTCCAAAACAAGTCAAGAGTAATCGATCAAACGCTTCAATCTACGCTGAACCAATAGTAGGCAAGACCAACCCATCTAATTATCATACAAGACACAGAAAAGTAAGAATAAATTCAAGAATAAATAAATAAAAGTGGAAATAAATACATGCGATAATAAATAAATATAAAAATAAATAAACGTATAAATAAATAAATGTAAAAATAAAAGGAAATGATAAATAAAATAATCTAAAAATAAATAATAATAATAATAAAAAATAATTAAAAAATGGACACAAAAAATAATAAATCAATTTAAAAAATGAAAAGAAAAGTTAAAGCTAAGATCAATAATAGCTAAAACGAATTATTTTGTTTTATCAAACCATTCATTCCTTTATTTATTTTCATATTATTACATTTATTCGTTTATATATTTATTTATTTATTTATACATTTATTTATTTATAATTTTTGCAGGTTTAGTCCTCCATAATTCCAGTCCAGTGTTTGCTGAATTTCAACAAAGTCATCCAACAGCAATGTGAAAGACTGACAGCATGACAAGACGCATGAAAACTGTGATAAAAATCAAGGTTATAGCTTTTCCTAAACACAAATATTACAGTTGTATTGCTTAAAAGTGAATATGAACTTGTTTTTGTCTGAAAAAATACAGAGCATCTTTTTTTTTATTTTGACCTGTTTCTCCGGTTTCATTTTCTGCAAATAATGCAAATGGAAACAATATTTTTTATTTGAAATTTGGGAGAAATATTGTTAGTAGTAGAATGAAACAAACACTTTACCTAAACACATCTAACAGTAAATCGCGAAAAACTGAAAATAATTCAGACAGGGTGCTTGTAGATTTAGGCAAACTCACTGGTTTAGTACAGGACCGTAAGAGTTGCGATCTTCCTCGATGATGGACACAATAAGGGTGATAAGTTTAGGCCAGAAGTCCAAGTTCTTAATGCTCGGACCTTGATCCTCCGGAGTGATTTCTTCCTTATTCTGATAGAAAATATGAAATGTTTGCTTGAATTCTTGAAAAAAAATACAATAGCAGACAGGAGAGATTTGCTTTGTTTCTACTTTTATAATTCTGTGTGGTGCAGCTATTGCAAACTTTCCTTTGAAATATTGTTTTTCAATATTTAATAAAGGACTGAATTTCGAACCGTGTCTCCAATCTGAGGATACTGGCGACTGTACAGCTCTTGACAGTTGTTGAAGATGTAGTCATAGGTGGAGTTGAGACAGGCCTTCACACAGTCTCGCACAACCTGACTGGCTCTTGGAGGACTTTGCAGTTCCTGGACCTGACCAGCGTGAGGCGATAGAGAGATAAAGAAGTGAAATAAGTGGCTGATCCACTGTATGTGCATTATCTCAGTTTTATTTGGATATCGGAAAAACCACTGCCAGAAAATACTCCTATTTTGGAAACTACTGGAACACAGTGTTAGCTTTTATTGAGACTGCGTTCTATACCTTCATCCGGAAAAAGGTGATGCTGGTCAGGAGGTCAACAGTAGATTTGAGGTCCTGGAGACGCTCCTTACTGCTCGCAGGAAAGTTATTCTAATAAAGACATGATACAATGAATAAGAATCGACTGTTTAGGGTCCAACAATAGGCTGTAAATGAAAAAGGCACCAAAACTCACTCGATACATTGAGAGGTCAATGCGCAGAGAATTGTGAAGTTGATCCAACAGCTTGACAAATCGTTCTTTCTGTTAGAATAGAAAAATACTAAAGATCAGTCATTTCAATGATGTGGGGTAACTAAATGGTGACAGAATTTTAACAATTCCTAAGAGATAAAACGCAATATTAGGCAATATAAAATGTATATGTTCAAATGTTTATGTATTTAAATCACATCTAGTGGTACTAACAAGCTTTTTTGACACTGGAAAAGAACAACATGTTCTCATTGCGAAGATAAGTTAAGTTAAGTTAACATTAAAAACCAACACCGTTTTCCTGGCATAAATATTACAGATTGCAATTAGCCGAAGTGTTTTAATCCATAACAATGAATTGAACAGCGTGTCCCATGCTTTACAAAGTGGTCTGTCAATGCAAATTTATAAAAACGACATCCACACTAGACACTTTTCCGTTCCCAAAATTGCCTTTCAATTTTGTGTTTAACAGTTTCCTTGCAAAAGCCTGAACGTTAAATAAGATTAATTCCTGACACATTGAGACATTGTCAAATCTGTATCAGTCCGTCTCTGTGACTCAATTTAATGGACATTATGAAGATCTCATCTATCCCACACTTCCTCCATATTCAGAAGTAATGTATGACATCTCATTGACATAAACTATGAAATGTATAACATTTTTGATTCATTAAAATGAAGTCATCTAAATCAAATTTCAGATTTTTCACACAAACTGGATTCAGGTACTGAATTTGAGGACTCATTGCAAATAAGAGTACCCGACTGAATGACCTGGCATTTGAGCAATAAAAAAATGATAAATGTAATAAAAACAAATAAATGGTGGCTGTGTAAATAAAGCCATGGATATGATATTTCATAATAATGCAGGGAGTTTCTTGATGTGAGGTGACTACTCTTTTTCTTTTTAAAGCAAAAACTATTCCAGATATAAGTTCTTAGAAGCATGATTAGAGACCATATACATGTATAGTCTATACAAACTATACATGTATTCGTTTTTCACGTTCGTCTGTATACTGTGTCATAGTTGAACATACCCCAAAGTTGGATGCAGCGAATCTGTCGCTGGCGGAGACATTGGTGGATGCGGTGGTGTGGGCGTAGTAGGCGTTGATGTTGGCCAGCAGGGTGCTCATCACAGCAGGAACCCCGGGACACATATACTTAGACGAAAGACATGCAAAGTGCCTGCAAGCACAAAGAGAGAGAAAACGCGTGTACATTTGCTTCTCTGTACATTTATACATACAAACAGCAGCAGGATAATCTCCGCTAAACCAGTTAACTAGTCAGTTTCACCATTTATTCATCTTCATGTCATTTCAAACCTGTATGAGTTTCTTTCCTATGCAGAGCATAAAAGAAGATATTTTGAAGAACTTTGGTAACCAAACAACATTGGCGTTTCTCCAAATATCTTCTTTTGTGCTTCACAGAAGAAAGAGTCCTATACAGGTTTTGAATTTGGCACAAAAAAAAAAGAACACCTTCTATACAGTATTGCCAATGAATCTCCACTAAAGGTGTGTCAGATAGAGGTCTAGTTAATCTCTTGTAATTGGCTGGTTAGACGGGACTTTGGTGTGAGATATGGCCTCATGTGTGTGCTTTATCTGACTGATTTGCACTATTACTAAGTCTCTTCACACCAGAGCGAGACTGACTTATACTGGTCATTAACAACCAGACACACAATGGGGACTCGGGCATACACTTTCTCACTGCCTTCTAACATACACCCGCAAAAACAGAGAACACAATTTCCTTATCACTGACTGAAAACAAACAGCCAGATATAGTATAATGGGTTTCTGGATGTTGATGGTCTGACGTTTAAAAATGAACATAAGGGGGTATTTCGTAAATTCTATAATCTGACATGATTCGGACTGAGACGAGATATTGATTGAATCATGAAAAGTAGTCATTCATTACTGGAATGGAGCCTGGAATGGAAACACTGCCAACGCTCTCTTTAGGGAAGGCTTTTAGCATGTGAAGGTTAAGTTAATCTTCTAGAGCATTTCAACGTATCCCAATGGTAGTGAATTAGCATTAGAAACATCAACTGGCCTTAAAGGGACAGTTCACCCACAAATTGATACAGTGTCTGCTTTTTTGACTATCAAAGTGAGGGCACCATGGGCATTTTATGTATCAACAATGACCACGATTTCAGCACATTTTTTACAGAACCTCCTCAAAATTTGTCCCCATTGCCTTAGTCATTTTTTTTGTACTATGGAAAGTCAATGGGGACAAATTTAGAAGTGAACTACTCCTTTAATTCGCTCCATCCAAGATGACTTTTTGTCTTCAATTGTTACATTTTAGCTTTGTGTGGACTATCTCTTTAAATGACTGTGCGAACTTTTGCAAGACTTTAAAATAGTTGCAATATCTAAACATATAACATTTTGTAGAATGTCACACAGCCCATAACTATACATGTGGCTTTGATGATGTCATCCTTTAGAGGTGAAGCATGTTCTAAAAGGTCCAATGTATGAAATGTAGCAGCATCTAGTGGTGAGGTTTCGAACTGCAACCAACTGCTCACTCCACCCCTCCCTTTCGAAGCACTACGGTGGCTCTCACAGGACAAAGACGTTGTCACATTTTTACATCATTGCCGAAGGAGATAACAAATTTGCAAAACACGCTCTGTAGAGCCGTTTGTCTGTTTAGGGCTACTGTAGACACAACATGGTGAATCCCATGTAAGGGGACCCGCGGTGTATGTAGATAAAAATAGCTCATTCTAGGGTAATAAAAACATAACACTTCATTATGTAAGGTCTTTATACACCTCTGAAGACATATTATAATGCAATATAATATACAAGCATGTATATTATATTGCATTTCTGTCAATAGATCCTCCATAAAGCAACAGTTTTTAAAAATCGCCGCTAGAGGGCACACGGTCAAAACAACAACAATGGCGTAGCTTGATGACGCTGTGAAAGAGCGTGGAATGATGGGATCTGTTGTCTTCAACTCCACCGCTGATGGCCATCAATCACACGGGAACGAGAAATCATGTTAGCGGATGAGGTAAAGTAAGCTTTATAAATGTTGTGTATAATTGTGGTCTATGACTGCTCGAAACAAGCTAGTGGCTTGCTAGACACTACTTCCCCAATTGTCCACGACACTGTTGTCATGTGGTTTCTACGTCAGTAAAGGCGGTAACAAAGGGGAATGCGGATATGATGCTATTGACAAGTGACTGCACAGCCCCGTGTCACTGTTTAGAATGACGATTTTATCACGATTTACAAGTAATTGGAAACACTGTAAGTACTCAGCTGAACAAAATATATAAAACTGGCCTAGTGGTTTTTGGATATTTTACTGCAAAATAGTTACTGTACCTTTAATATCACACATTGCACCTTTAAATTTTCACGACAGATTAAACATTAAACATTTACGAGCACTGCAGAAACTGTGTATTACACTTCTAGTTCTATGTTAATGTATTGTTGACGTCATTAGAAACGAGGTCAGCACAGGAAACTGGTGGACGAGTGGGTTGATGTATTGAATAATTGAATAAAACATACGTCATGGCCTGGTAGATGGATTCAATCCCATAGCGCATTGCAAACTCATCCACTATCTCTTGGGCCACATCATCAAAGTAGACCTTCCAGGCATCATCGCCACGGGCATCAGGGATCTTCACCCCACCCAGGCCAAGGACGTCTGTGATGTGGTGAAAGAGGTTCTGAGAAAAACAACACAAAACAGGGTTCACAGGTTAATGTTCGGTGATCACGACAGCATTGTTTACATGTTATGGACATACTGTAGTGTTCATGAGTTGCTGTGATGTTCTACCTCATGCAAACAGGTGTACTGGATGTGATAGGGAGCCACTTTTTCTTCACCCTTGATTTCCACGCTGATCTGAAGGCGAATGGCACCAGAAACCGCAGACTTGTCTGTTCTTTTTTCTGTTTGTGTGACACACACATTGGATGTTTAGGAGAAATGATCATGTGCGGTGATATCAAAGAAACACAGAGCAATGAAATACACGTTCAGGGTTAGATTCAATCAAAATGCAGGTAAATGTTTTTTGTGTGTGGTGTCTATTGTTTACATAGAGAGGGCGGGGTTTATGACCTTTACACGTTTAATTCTCACATTTAATGTTCAGCCTTTTACTCGCACACACAAAACCACTTCAAGATCTTAAAATAGAAATGCAGGGTTCTTCTCTTCCCAACCGTTTCATCTGACAGGCAAATTATTGAGATAATTTATATGTGTCGGCTAAATGGAGAATTTCCGACTGGAGTGGGCTACATAATAATCAAGGAGGATCTCTGTTCTGAAGGAGGGCGAGAGAGAGAGAGAAACAGTCAAAGGACGTGAAGCTGAATTACTGCTATTGAGAATAATTGTTACAGCAGATGTGGTGGTCAGATGAAGACTTGTAGAGCGGTGGACCGGACGGCAGAAATGAGGACAGTGCAGACTGTATCGGATTAAATGAGAGATAAACGAGATGGATTATAGCAGAATGAAGTTGAATTCAGAGCAGTAGATTTCACAGCTCTGAAAGTTCTGATGCACACGTGGATAATTGGGCACGACGAGACGGGCTGTCAAACGGTGAGACGTGGGTAATGGAGTACACACACAAATGCTGAACTCAAGGGCCACATTCCATTTAAAGATGGGCAGAGAGATGGCCCATCGTGTCATTTATCATCTTGAGCAATTTCCAGAATTCAATAACAGAGGATGGAAGTACATTTATATTTTGTGTCTGGATACAGAGATCTTGTGACTGTAAGAAACATCAAGGTCACAACAGAACAAAATTTTAACACAGCAATGCTAAGAAAACAAAAACAAAGCACGCTTCCACCGTTTAAAGAAATAATTCACAAACTCATTTTCTTTATTCCCTGGATTAGGAAATATGAGGAATGTTGCATTGTTTCAGAAATTACATCATGAACAACGTGCTGTTATTTGCCAAATATGAAAAAAAATTGTACAGGTTCGAGTGACAAAATATGACTAATATGTTTGGGTTAACTGTTCCTTTAATACCAACTAGGGCTGCCGCAATATCAGATTTTAACACCACGGTTATCTCGGCAAAAAACCCCCGCTGGTAATATTATCACGGTATTGTTGGGATTATACCATCTGTTAGGGATGTGGCGGTGATGAAATTTTCCCACCAGTTAATCGACGCGTAAAAACGCCGGTAGTACCGGTGACACCGGAGGTGAAGGGTTTGCTGTGGGGTGGTAGAAGATGCGGCCGTGCGCATGACGCATTTTACGTTGTTTTGAATTAGCGGAAATTTGGGAACGGCAATTGCTTGAATTAATGGTGGGTCAATATCTTTCTTAATAAAAACACACAATACTACAAAAAAGTACAATGACATTTGCTTATATTAAACACAGACCTTACAAAACCAATAATCACAGCACACACTATGCAAAAAAATAAGAAACGAATATATAAAAACCTTTACGTTAAATAAGTCCGAAAACTCAGTATGCAAAAAACAATAGGACACTAACCTATCCCATGATGCCACGGAAGCTGAGCAATGGTCAAATCTCAAAAGTAAATCAAATCAAAATAGTTGAAAACTTTATGACGGATATCAGTTTTTAAATCTCAACGTCTAGGTTGTTGCTAACACGTCATATGTCAAAAGCATACGGGTCACATGACAATAAAACATGGTGGATGCAGTATGTCCGAAATGTATTCATACTACTCCCACTCATACTATATAGAACGTACAGTTTTAACGGTCGATAGGTAGGTACTTCAAATTCAGTACGTACTGTCACAGTATGCGATCTCGGACACAGCTAAAGTGTAATTTCTCTATTGGGAGGTACAACTCATGCCACACTTAATTCCTAGATAAAAAAAAATATTACACACAGACGACATTGCAGACAAAAAAGTTGGTCTGGAACTTAATCAAAGCTCAACATCATGAAAATTCAGCAAAAATCAAGACCTCTAAAATTCTGCCAATGGAAAATTTGACACATTGACATCGCATACACCATTAGTCTGGAACTTACCCAGGTTATACCAAACGTCCATTTCTCCACTCAGCGTGCGCACCTCTATGATGCTTTGGCCCAGGAAGTCATCGGATTCTCTCTTTAAACGCTGCTTCACTCGCGATTTTATGTCGTCATCTTCATCCCAAACACGCACTTTGATGCGGTCGGAGGAGTTGTGGCATTCACTGAAAGATGACATATAATGCTGCAGTTACAGCTGTAACTATGAAGTCACTTCCTGCTTTACACATGATGAAGTTTTTTCTAGGAGTTATGCTTTCAAGAATATAGACTAAAAATAAGTGTTTCATATCCAATGTTGTGTGTTATTGGACCCTTGAGTATCACTGTGATATGTTTAGATTGAGTAATATCACCAACAGGCCAATGAATTTGGTTTAGTAGGGGTTTTAGTGGCATTTGTGGTAAAGATTATAGACTGGAAGTGACATTTAAAGAGTAGTAAAACAGGTTGACAGCACTGAGTGGGCTATTCTCAGCCTGTTCCTTCAGATGACACTGCTACTGAAAATATATAAGACCTGAATCTGCAGTAGTGCCACAGGCTGTAGACAAACAGAATAACACGTCATCAAAGAGATGGTCTCAAATCTGTCAGATCATACTTACAAATGAAACTTCTCCTCCCAGACAGGATTGAGGTTGCCGTAAATAGTCTTGGTCCTCTTCTTGGTTTTACCCACCTGGACCGTCACATAGGGGTCACTGGAACCGGTCTTATCTTTAGCCTGCAGACCCTGAGCACAAACAACTACAACAGAGAGACAGATAAGACGTCAGGTACATCAGAGGTCAAAAAGATAAATAGGAGAAATCACATTTGTTAATTACAAGGGTTCTTCTTTCAATTACGAAAATATGGTCTTTGCTATTTGTGGTATATATGAACTGACTGTACCTCCAAAGTACAAGATGTGATTACACTAGAATATTGTGCGAGTAGTGCATCATTCAGAATTGCATAAAGAAGGCCTTTAAAATGCTGAATTTTGAACTTAAAGGTCCAGTGTATGAAATTTAGCGGGAACTAGTGGTGAGGTTGCGAATTGCAAGCGGCGGCTCACTCCACCCCTTCCTTTCGAAGCATTACGGTGGCTGACACAGAACATAGATGTCGTCAAATTTTCGCTTCTTTGCTGAAGGAGATAACGTATTTACGAAACACGTTCTGTAGAGCAGTTTGTCCGTTTAGGGCTACTGTAGAAACAACATGAAGAATTCCATGCAAGGGGACCCGCAGTGTATGTAGATCGAAATAGCTCATTGTAAGGTAATAAAAACATAACGCTTCATTATGTAAGGTCTTTATACACCTCTGAAGACATAGTTATGTATACTACATTGCATTTCTCCAAAGAAATACACACTGGAGTTTGAATTTTAAATAAGGATAGCAAACAGGATTTAGAATTGGAATTTAGGTAGAATTAAAATGAAAAAAGGAATTAATAGAACTGATATGAATGTTATTTTAAATAATATTTTTATGTTATTTATAATTGTAATACTTTTTCGCCTGAATTGCCCATGACACATACGGTATATATACCGGATGGGATATTTCCAGAAATATTGAACCAAAGGTTTCGACATTTTATGGTGCTCTACGGCTGTATGCATTTCTTTTGATAGAAAACAGTCAAAAGGCCAAATTAATGACATAACTTGCTGGATTAATAAAATAACAATGCACCCGTGATGGTGATCTTGGCCGACCACTTTGAGGTTCCATCCAGCACGCTCTGTTTAATGGTTTTCATCTGCTGAGCATGGATGGCCTTGCTAACCACAAACACATCTCGGATGACTTCAAAGATCTCAGGCTTGTTCCTCTCGCGAATCTTCATGCGATCCTTCATGGCCATGATGATGTTCTGAGTGCGGTCCTCAGCACCATGTTTGGAGCTCTTCTCAGCCGCACCTGAATAAAAGAACATGATGGTTATCAACTGCATCTTGTCAGGGTTCATTTGTTGAACGCTGAGAACAAAAGAAGTAAAGCATCTATAGACGATAATAGCACCAAAAACAATCAGAAACAAAATGATTCTAAATTTAAACCATTTTCCTGTCTTGTTATTTATATTAGCATTTAAAATGTATTTAAAATGTTTCTAATGATTCAACGTCTAATTCTAAGATCAACTTATTTTTTATTTGTCATATTTCTATAGCATCGTTGTAGATACTTTCTTCACATCTTTGATAGCAAACCATGGAAAGGCAGTATTTGTCTAACTTGACTAAAAAGTGGCATAGTTTATCCGACATCCTCTGACTGTTAATTCACTTTTACCTCTCTCGAACTTGAGAGATTTATCCTGTGCTATAACCACAAAAATGCCTTTACATTGAAACGGGGTAAAGAAAAATTGCACAATATGGCAAAGCTCATCAATCCAATCAACATCCTGTCCGATAAAATATATGTGCGTGATAATTATTCTACTGTGAACATCAACTAACAAATCATTTTCTTAACTTCAGCTAATGGACCTGTCAAGCGATGTAACGTCATTGGGAAAAATCAATTTATATAAATCACAACCGATTTTTACTGTTTCAAAATTGGACTTTGAGAACCTCAGACAATACATTTATTGAGAGAACCAGAAACACATGGTTATGTTTCCAAGCTGTAAAAAGGTCAGAACCTTTGACCTCTCACTTGAACTTACGTTGGAGGCAGTCTGCATTTAGCAGCTCTTGGCACTTCTCGTGGCACTTGACCCCACATTCAGTGCAGCGCATGCCCTGCCGGGCGATGCCCCACAGTAGCCCCTCGCACTCGTAACAGTAGGTGGGCGTAGTGGCAGTCCAAACCTCAAAGTTGTGAGGTGTCGTACAAGAAATGGGGTAGATTAAAGCTTGTAGTGTTTTCTTATACACGTGGTTCTTCTGCAGAAGTGAAAGATAGAAACAGAGATAAAATGTTCATTCACAAAAACAACATAGTAAACTCGTCAAAACTATGGAATAACAAAATTGTAACTAAAGAAATGATTTTGTGACAAAACACACAAAACACACTAGACAAAACACACAAAACACACAATTATATATTTGTCTACAAAAACAATTTCAAATATTTCACCATGCAGTTTCAGAAAGAAAGGTTTTAAGGTTAGGGAAAACATTTGAAAATTTTTGACCGGTTGTGTGTATGCATAAAGAAAAATTTGTGTTCATACTAACCAGTTCTTCATCTTTTATGGAGGAACGTGAGGCCATGGCAGATGCAATGCCAGCCTTCCTGGCCTGAACCAGCGACTACAATACAGACAGTAGATGTTAGAACTGTGCAAAACATTACACAAAACCCCACATATCAACCCCGGTGAAACGGATGTCAGACAAGACAAGGAATGTTATTGTGTGTAATAAATATCTATAGCCAACAGCACAAATACCCAGAAGTCAATAGGGGTGGTAACTATAAGAGCCCCGGAAATCAAAAGGGAAACTGGATGGAGGGGGTTAAAGAAAATGGAAACTATGACTAGTAACCCTAGGCAGGATTAGAAGTAACCACTAGTAAACCAGCCCTTTGAAAGTGATGACCCAAACGTGTCAATATACAGTATGTAGGAAGAAAAGTAATCCAACTTATAAAATAAACTAGTTTCTTTTTTGCTTGTATATCAAATAAGGTTCTAATGGTTTGCAAATACATTAAAAGACATTAAGTATACATTACTTGCATTGTATGATAAAGACACCATAAAATGGTTTGACAAATGCATTATGTATGTATTAAAGAATTAATTATTTAAATAACATAAACATGCAGTTGGTTATCATGACATTTAATTCATGTGAATGTTTTAACGAATAATTCATAATTTACCTTGAAGACTGCAGGTGACAATTCATTCATATTTTTGTGTATTTGCATACCATTAGACCAATACTGATCATATGGATACAGTATCATCAAAACTTGATATATACAAACAAAAAGCGGGTTCAGTCACGTGGGTTATTCTGAAAACTTACCATAGCCTGACCATGCAGAGTGAATGCGTTCAGGACAGTTGAAGAAGTTAAATTTTATGTTTTTCATGGGGGAAAAAGAGGGGTGAGAGAGATTTTACAATGACTTCCAATAGTTTAAGTGGTGCTCTGTTGTTTCTTTAGTTCAACATCATATATCTGGAGTGTTTCGCAACTAGAAATAATCCAATATTTTTTATAAGGAATTGAGCAAGTACAAGTTTAGATTTGGACTGTTGTTATTCCTGTTGGGAAACAACATTATGTAAAGTGGACTATCATTTTCCACAGGTAGCTTGTCTTCAAGATGAGGCCACACAGAAAGCTTTCATGAGTACTTACCACATCGCTAACCAAAGGGATGGCTTTCTTCTTTCGCAGATCTGGCATACTGTCGATTCCGAATATTCCACTCCCATTTCTGTAAAAATCAGCACCTTGTACAGGACTAGTTTCCATGCTTAATAATTAATACATTAACAGCCAACACATTCATAACATGTCACTAAACTCTCATGAATAATTCCATTTCATAGCAGAAATAAATATTTTAGTCAGTCACTCACTTTATATTGATAAAAGAGCTTTGCAAGAAACTTACCCAGCTTTAACCCAAGCATGCCTGGAATTATCTCCATTCTCTTTTCCCTATGGCATCAAAACAGTTTAGAATGATCACGGTGTACAGAGATAGTTGAAAACTATGATCAACTAAAAAAAAGTACAACTTAAAGCCTAAATGACAAGACACAGGATTGGTTGAGTTTCACCACAAGGCTCGCAATAGCCAACCACAACAAGACGACCAAAAACAAAGGTTTGTATTGAGAATGGCATCATCACTGAAAAACTTGACCCACAGACTGATGTGCAATTCATGGAATCAGAGCAAGACATGAATAAAAAAATCAAACACACACTCTTCAATGCAGTTGTGTGTTTTCCATACAATGTTAACATTCAATAAATAGGAACAACTAGAAAGCTAAAGTTCCCCAAGCACTTAAAAGCAACAATGTAACAAAACCAAGGCACTTCAAGCAAAGATGGTACATCACGTGAAAACAGCAAATGATATACAGAAGCATCAAAGGCAGATCTCTTTTGTGTGTGATGGAAGTTTATACGTTTATCAAATGTTACAATGAAGAATGTGCATTCAAATAAACGTAGGATAAAAATAAAATTCATGAAAAAATGACTGGCAATTGATCAAAACATAATCAGGACCTGATCATGTTCCCTGCTTCCCTCTGTAAAACAAAGCACAAAATAGAAGAAAGAAAAGTAAAACTATGTTTAGCAAAGGCCGACTTGGTCTAGCTTACTAGAGACTGGACCCAAATGTAAAGATAGATTGTAGGGTTCAGAACTGTTATAAAATATACCTTGTTTAAAATCCTCTTCAGAGAATGTGCTCTTTGAGGCATTGGCAATCCTGGATAGCCTGTGTCTATGTCTTTTCTCTTTGAGAACACGTTCAATATTGGCAAGGCACTTCTGGTAGTGAGGATCTACGAGAGCTGGTTCAAGGCTATGCTCCGCCTGCTTTGCACTAACATCTGTCGCCGATAGTTCTGAATGAATTCCCTCAGGGTATATTTCAGTGTTGTCTGGAATGAAAGCCGCTTTGTCTGAATCAACATTGACTGAAGTTAAATGTACATGCTTTGGGCTGAATACTGGAATACACTTCAGATTGGAAGGTGTCTGGTCTGTTAGCAGTTCATCTGCCGTATCTAAGTGGTCCACTGAACAGCACTCCGTTGGGGTATGTGAAGGAGAGACAGTGCTAGGAGTGGATACAAGAGGATCAAAGGATTGAAAACTACGCCGCTGGTTCTGTAATTCCAGCTCCTCCTTTCCATTGAATGAAATTTCGGGGCTCTTGGGTGACCCACTTAGGTCTAAAGTTCCCATGTCAGATTCCTTAAAAATACATCCTTCAAGTTCATTTGCATTGCATGCACTTGAAACTACAGATTTGGTGTCCTCATTTGGACTCTGGGGTTCAGGGGTATCAAGATTCATCAGGGCTCCTCTTAAAGCGGATTGGAAGGTAAGCATAGCTTTATTGATCTTCACAACATCATAGTCTACATTAGGTGGCTGGGACTCTTCAGTGTCAGTATTCTCAGAGTAATCTGGATCGTAGTGATCTACAGAACCACTTGGGAAGACTCCCTCTGGCCACTCTATATCCAAATGGTCTTTACAAATGCAACGCTCACAAGAGGAGTCTAGATTTTGGCAAGCGTCATCACAATCTGTCATTCCAACAGTTGAACAACTGAGGCTTCGGGATGGTCCGCTGCATGATTCGTCAGCGTATGCATCCATGGTGTGGTACCCCGAACTTCGTGAGTACATGCAATTCGACGTGCAGTCACGTCCAATATCACTCAGGGTCTGTTTTTTGGGGAGCCTCCAGTCAGCAACACTAGATGAACTGGATGGCGGGTCATCATGGTTTCCAAACAGTAGGGAAAGGTGTTCAGAGCTGCTGCGTGACGAATGACCCGGGGTGCTGCTGGTCTCGCCACCATTGTACCTGTACCAGGTCTCCAGATGAGCATCATTTTCAAGTTCATCTGTGCTGTTTTGGCAGGAGCAGTAATCTTCCTCACTCCATCCAGTGTCTCCACTCCATTCACCCTCTCCACTCACGCTCAGCTGCATTTCAGAACTTCTCCAACCACAACTTTGTTGGTCAGCCTCTCTAGAATGATAACTGCCTTTGAGATCTCGACAATTAGAACTATGACCAGAGGAAAGTGAGCTAGTGCTTGTAAACTCCTGCATGTATACACGTTCCCAGTGACTATAGCAGGACTTCTCAACTCTGGAAGATTTGTCAGAGCTCTCGGGATGTAATTTGGATCTTCTAGGCACATTGCGATAGTGAGTTTGTGCATCCCATACTGACATATTAGATCTGGGTAATGGAGGCCTACTTTCATCTTTATCTAATTTGTTATGCTTTATTGGACTATTATTTCTACTTTGAGGTACAGCAACAGGAGTCTGCCTACCAGGGCTCCTTTGATGAGCCACAAGTCTTCGAGGTGATGGGTTTCCAACAGCACCTACAGAGTACATCTCCTCAATTTCCATCAACACAGCATCTACACAACAGGACACCTCATCCACCGAGCCGCTTACAGATGTCAGGTATTGTCTCAAGTCTGAAATCTCCTCCTGGATTTTATTAATCCCCTGAAGTTCTTTCAAGATGTGCTCCACTATGGTGCTCGAGCCTCCTCCTCTTGCATCTTCTTCCTTTTTCTGACTTTGATGTTGTTTATTATCCATGGCACCCCTTCCGTCTACATAGTCAGTGCCACTATGCTGGTCAGTCGCTGCTTTCATTGCCTCGATGCATGGGATCATGACATTTCCCTCACTGTTAAGCTCCACCTGTCCCATAAAGGTTTTAGCATGACTTTTAAAACTACGTTGGGTTGAGAAACTACACTCATGACTGGAGGGATCTCTTTTTATACCACATGTGAACATGTCATCTTCTATCTCAACAGGAGACTGCTCAGAGTCAAAGGTAGGGTACTCCCCTGAACCCTGAAGGAACTTCTGAATCTTCTTACGTAGGCCTCGACTGACCTTGGGACTCGGGGCTCGCTTCTTGCCAAGGTCTCTTGTCTTAGACATTTTTGGGTGAATTTCACAAGAGCTATTTGTTTCATCCTGCTCATTGGATCGGCTCCTTGAAAACATCCCTTAAAATGTGGGGGGGGTGCTTCAGGTGCTGACCAGAACCCTGAAGCTCTGATGTATGAAATTACTGAGCTGGTGCATTTCACCTTTGATACACAAGATGTTTCAGTGTTAGATCAACAGAATCTTAGAAGCATCTACTGTTTGAGAATAATGACATAAATAGATGAATACAATTTAAAGTCGAATTCAGGTTGCAAAAATCTATGCTGGGTAAACGTTGACAAGCATAACCCATGTCTAAGGTTACTTAACATATGTATTTGTACAGTATGTTTATGCTCCTTCAAAACAAGTGATCTCGCTATTAAAACTGTAACTGCATATCCCATAGAATACAAATGCAGAAATGTCTGTTTCATAATGTACTATAAGAGAATGTGATAATAAGTAGCAATGCTACATGCAAAGACATCCAAAACAGCAAATGTGTTAATACGCCTAAATGTCTGACATGTAGTGTAGAAGTACCACAGAGGGTAAAATAATAATAATGGAATTACAATAGAAATGCTTTGGGATCAGGGTTTAAATTGTACAGCTGATCTTAGCCTGCCCATTAACCTATCAGTCATTAAGACATATATTGTGAATAATTAAAAGAGTATTGTAATGGTCCGGTAGCACAACACATTATTTCTCAGCCTGTCAGCTGACAGCCCAGCTGTATTCACTATGCATCATGATTGTTAAGCAGAACCTGCTGGGTCTAATAGCAGCTTCACCCTGTTTCCTGTCTGTCAAGCCTTGTCTGTGCAAAATAGCCTGTTCATTTTCTTCCTTTCATTTATTTAGGATGCACTCTTTGCCATCATTTACAATTTCCTCAGATAATATATTATGATTGTCATTGGCACTAGGTACAGTAATCACAAATACTCACACATAAATACAATTTGATTTATTATTTAAGATTTCAGTACTGTATATGTAGCAATGTAGTACTTCTCGTATAACAAAACATGACTTGGTTTTTGCCACAGATGCATTGCGACCATGGAAGTTAAACTGTAAATTTGACATTAGATATCCTTTCAAACTGGTGTCCCTGCATAATATTTACTGTTTTTTTACAACGTAATGTTCTGATTTCATTCATATGCAGAAATACAGATTTTTAACAAGAAAATACAAATTAACGGGCCACATATCTTAAGCAACACATGCTTTCTTGTAACATACTACCAATAAGTAAATGAATAAATAAGGCAGTAATTGAAATTCAGAGCCTGTTCTTTTTGTTATTCTCCAAAAGCACTTAATGGCCAGCATGATCTTTACTGTGACTCCAACAATGAGCGTTTAGGTTGGCAGCTTTCAAGGGCACAATGCTGGCTGGCTGGCTGCCATGCGTCTGCAACAGACTAAAACGGATGTCGGGGCAGGCACACTTTATGATAGATTTTTAACTTAACATCTAGAGCTGACCCAAGAAATGACTATTTTAAAATGGAGCACTTTAAGTAACATTTGAATCACTTTAAGTTAGTGCTACTGTTTTATCTAATCACGATGGCTACGATGTAACTTCACACACACGCTCAGACTTAATTTAACATTAAATCATAATAAACACTCTGGAATATCTAAATGTGATTTAGAAAATGCAATCAGGTGTGTTTACATGATAAGAGTAGAGCGAAAAAGTAATAATCGTATGCAAGGTCAGCCTTGCAGACCAATGAGGATACTGACATGTGATTAGAAACACCTGCTTATGCTAACTGGAAATACATTACAGAGATAGCAGAAGTTATCAT
Organism: Triplophysa rosa; assembly: GCF_024868665.1. Taxonomy (NCBI): domain Eukaryota; kingdom Metazoa; phylum Chordata; class Actinopteri; order Cypriniformes; family Nemacheilidae; genus Triplophysa; species Triplophysa rosa. The sequence continues at coordinate 7,421,251 of NC_079911.1, read as the reverse complement.
AACACAGTTTTTCATATTCTTGCTCAACCGAGACACTGCCTCTGAATTTGTAATGAAACCGCACTACTCTGCAAAGTCGAACCTAGGTTTTGGGTCAGGTTTGTATTTTGTGGAGGTCTTTAAGCTAAACTATGGCTCCTTGCCGTCCACATTTACTTTGCTTGAATGTTATTGTATGTACAGCATAATAAATAATAGGAAATATACAGTACAGTTCAAAGGAGGTTGAGCTACCCAATGAAGCATCAATGAGCTTGTTTACATGTTAAAAAAAAAAAGTAACTTCACTTTTACTAAATGTTATACAATAGAGAAAAGACCCAGCTACACAACTTTAAAGTTGAAGTTGAGATAAAATCCAAATTTACCATTATATGTATGGGATTCCTTTTGTGCCAATAAAAATGAACGCAAACTTTTAAAAAACGAACAAAAATATACAATGAGAAAGAAAAAAAACACTTTGATAATGAAAACAATAAACTCAATTGCAAGAATGTGACATGATTTTCAAATAAACTGCTATTTTTCTTAACAATTTTCTAAGTTTCGTTTTTGCAAATAATAGTTTTGAATTCGCTGCTAGATTTTTCATTTGCGCTTTCCGAGTTTTCGTTTACGCTTCTCAAATTTTCGTTCGCCTTTCTGGCACAAATCTCACGTGTGGTCGGGATTTATGGCCACTTTACTCTCATTGGTTAGTGAGATTTGGATTGACAGCTCCCTGACCAGGAAGTCGATACAGAAGACAGTGCAGCGGATTAAAGAGCAATCTGCTTGCGGATTTCTGTATTGTATTGTTTTAGTGTTTGTACTTTAATTACTTTCTTATTTTGTTAGTATATTAGCAGGGTTGCCAACTTTCACTCACTTAAAAGTAGGACACGTTTCCAGGCTCTATCACGTCATAACAACAAGCCAACGTTGAGTAAAGACAGGATAGTATTTAGAGGTTTAGAGGCTGTCAAGACAGCAGTCTATAATTATAATTTCAATGATATCAGGAAAACGAGATGCCTAGTGAGTTTTGAGGAGATATACAATAAAGTGTTATGCTTCCAGTTCATATTTATAATTTATAATCGTGGTGGCATTTTATGTATTGTTTCTATCTTTAAATGTTTGTTTATAGTTTAAGAAGTCTCTTTAACCTGTTTTATGTAGGTGTGTAAATACATAATGAAATTGTTGTTTGCAAGAGGCAGACTAAATGAATAAAACATTATAAAGGCCTCTAATTGTGTCACCTTATGAATTTGTTTTGTTGTAGCGGTTAAAAAACATAAATGTCATTTGAATGTATTGGTAGTGTTTTATGAGGTGTAATATCTGTGAATGTAAAGAAAGGAGTATAACATTGTACAGTCACCATGAGTTTAAAAAGAAAGATACATTACTTGACTTATAAGTGGACATAATTCTTTAAAAGGAGACTGTTTGCAAGAGCGACATCGTCATCCTCCTCCTCAGCTGGACACAAGTCATGTAACCGAGATAATAAAATCGCTAAAAGTTTTAATCTCTGTACAGTAACTATGCAGCAATGTTTTCATTTAGCACGTTAATTTCTCCCAATAATCTGTAACGTGTCTTTATTGGATGTTATAATGAAAGTTGTTAGTTCCTTTTTAAGAAAATAATCTTAATAGTACATAAAATAATACCTGACAAAAAATATAAAGCACACAATGAACGCACTTAGTAAAGACAGAATTGCTACTGTACAGGAATAAAACTTTTAGTGATTTTCTTTATTATCTGAATTACATTCATTTACCTGAGGATGAGGAGGACGCTTGGATCCACACCACGCATGACTTACCTACTTCAAATACCAATTACTAATATACTAACTAAATAAGAAAGTAGTTTTAAGTACAAACAATAAAGATAACAGCATAAAGATCGTTCTCTAAGACTCGTTGCACTGTACTGTCTTCAGTATCGACTTCCTTGTCAGGGAGCTATCAATCAAAAACTCACTACCCAATCAGCGTAAAGCGGCCATAAATCCCGCCTACACGTGAGATTTGTGCCAGAAAGGTGAACGAAAAATTGAGAAGTGTTTTTTTTCTTTCTCATTGTATATTTTGTTCGTTTTTTAAAAGTTTGCGTTCATTTTTATTGACACAAAAGGAATCCCATATACAGTATATGTACATTATTTATTCAAGTTCTTGATCTAATTCTAAATGATTAATTTAGTTAATACACTGTGATAATCTAACAATAATCATAATAATCTAAAAATACACAAGTAAATCCTCCCAATTACTCCAAATTCACTTTTCGCCGAAAGTAAACCAACAATCTTTCAGCGGTTTTAACCAGTACACCACACCACCTAGGAACAATGACACAACATACATAATACACAAAACAACTATTTCCATTGTTTTTTCCTTTGAAATTAGATTTTCTTGAATGATTCTAAATCAGGTACCAAAAGTAACAATGCTTCTACTTTCTAAAACTCCTGGAGATTGATATATGATCACTTTTGGTATTTTGAAGAACATGAACAAACTGAGAACTCTCATGACCAGGCTAAAGAAATCAATTCAATACAACAATTACTTTTTAATCTTTAGCTTTACAACACTATACACATTATGATATTTAACAATTATTGTTTAGGTAAATAATACAAAAAATGTATAGATGATATTTTACCAAAGAACCAATAAAATGCAAAAATAGTTTAATGGTCTTAAATACAAGTTTTATTTCCTTTATTAAAATATATTTTAAAAAATAGTGAAATGTCACCATTTTTTTTGGCAATTTTGTAGCACACCTCTTCCTTCTATTATTGTGCAAAAAGCGCTCCAAAAACACAACTTACCTCACAGAAAAAGACAAACTGTTCAAAAACTAGATTTCACTTTGACCATTCCAAAACATCCAAAATATACTTCCAGCTTTCAAATTTGTAACTACACCATCTCTCCGGTTTTGCAAGAAATTACCCATCCGACCACTTTTCCGATCCAACAAATCTTCAACAAAGAGGCAGATCTCTCCACATAGTGACATTCATGCAGCTGAGTGGCTACAGTCTTAGGCTTGTGTGACAATGTCAAAGAGGAGTATCTCTCCCTTAAACAACCCCTCTCCTCTCTCTCTCTCTCTCTCTCTCTCTCTCTCTCTCGCTCTCTCTCGCTCTCTCTCTCTTCTGGAGATGTATTCAAGCACACAGTTAATCTGGAATTGTCAGAATGCCAGTGCTCTCTCTCCACTATTCCTGTGGTCTCTTATCGGCATTCTCTTGCTGTTCACCAATCCCATCAAACAGTACCATGTTACTGTGTATGCATACACCAGGGGGAAAACCAGAGTCAGAAATACTGTGCGGTCATGAATCAATTTCCATAATATTACAAAACCACTCAATTTACTGAAAAATACATCCAGATGTCTTCCATCACATGCTGCAATTTATAAAACTGAATGACATGCAACACCACATCTAATGTACAGTTTTGTCTTCCACTGTATTTATCTAGCAAGCTTTAATATCAGTGTCCAGTTCCTGTCAAGCATCAATCATTATAATGGAGCCTCAATCAGGAGTGCCGTTTGTGAGATCACTTAATTAGCTTTAGTGCTGTTACAGTAATGGAATATATTACTCCACCTGCTCACATTCATATAGATGTCTTCAACAAGTACAATAGTGGCCAAAAGTGATGAACAGAGGGCATTTTTGTATAAAATTATAATTTTAAAATCCCATAGTGAGTTTAGTAAAAAATGGAAAAAACACTAATTGTTTTAAGGTTCTTACTAGTAGTGCTGGAAATGACAGAGGGGACTTAACATAGTAGATATTTTTAAAACAAAAATGCAGAAAATCCTTTATTTATGTTTGAAATTTGTATAGCATTTGAAGGCTACTACATATTACATTTGAAGGTGGAACTCCGCCTCCCTTAAAATTCACTCACTGAACTCCGCCCACCGCGATTCCCTCCATTTACAGCCTGGCTTACTATGCAAATTATTTGGCAAAAAGCAAACTACAGCATATCATAGAATATGTTTTTTAACCTTCAATACATCTTTAATAATATATTTATATAAAAAGCAAAGATGTCAAGATATCTTCAGGATGTTAGCCACTAATGCACATGAATGAAATATTATTTATAAAATCTCGAGAACCCATGCTTTACGTGAAGTATTCTAAGGCACGCACTGTATACATTGCGACATTTTGTAACATTAATTTATTTCTAGTGGCTTATAAACTCCATTTTCTAAAGCCATAAAAGGAAACAAAGGTGGACAGCACAGCTAATTACTAGCTGTCAAGGAGAGAGAGAGAGAGAGCGAGAGAGAAAGAGAGAGAGCGAGAGAGAGAGAGAGAGAGAGAGAGAGAAACTATTCATTTCTTTAGCTCACTGTGTTGAGACTTCATCAGTGATATCAAACAGCCTTAAGTGAAAGAGCAATTCAGTAGTTCTGCTTTCGAATCACTCTTGCAATACTTTGTTTGTCATAGACGGAATGATCTTTGCAGTCTTTTGACTTATTTTATAACCGACATAAAACTATATTCACTACGTCATCCATGAACATGATTTGTGAGTCCCATCAGGTTGATTTCTATAAGCAGTGGAGGTAAAGACTACAACTCCCATTATCCCAAGCTCATTCACAGCATCATTAGGCTATGCCATTGTTATTGTTTTGCAACCTCTAGCGTAAAAAAAATAATCACATACTGTGCCTTTAACCATCCGTTTTAGCAAACCAACCACAAATCAATTTTTGTTCAAAAGGTTTTAATGTGGGCATTTATTTTTAGATAAATTACCCTTTAAAAAAGGTCAAACTCAACCAATCCCAAACAGATGTTAATGAATGAGCTGAGTGGAGTGCTATAATGCATACTTACCCCATTTATATTAGTAGATTAAATTAATGTCATACATTTATAACAGACTGGTAAGATGCTGGTAAATGATAAGTGATAAATGATAGGTTTAAAGGATAAAACATGTGGGTAGTCTTGAAGTCGAATTATGAAACAGGATAAACCAGAGAAGGGAGAGATATAGGAGATGGAGAGCATGAGCTCCTAATGTACCTCCTTAAGCTGAACTCTCACTTTGTTGATCGCTTTCAGCCAGCGCACTCTGGATGGAGAGAACAGTAGCGCTGACCCGTCAGCTCTGAGGGTGGAAAGAAGAAACATCTTCAATGAATATACACCAAATGTACACGGAAGTCACTCATAAGCAACCACAATACACATATTGTATACCTTTTAAGAGATTTGTCAGGGGATTTGTCCAACTGGAAAACCACTTCCTTTTTGGTGCTGCTTATTCCCTTTCCGTTATCGTGAGCGGACTTCAATCCTTCACCCTCTCCCCAGGAAGTATGTCCGTTGGTAGGGTGATGTCCATTTCTTGATGGCCGACAGCCAGTGCTGTGGAAGGAATGGTAGGACTCCTCTACTTCTGAACCGACAGCACTTTCCTGTCCAGTCTCGCTGAGCTGAGAACTAGCCTGGCTGAGGTTCCCTGAAGAGCCGAAACGACTGGAGTCCACAGGGCTAGTGTTTCAAAATAAAATGACAAAGAGGTACATTCAACAGAAATGACTTCACTAAACATAATCTGTAACTTTTCTTTAACTTCAGTCACATTTATTTCAAATTACAGTACATATACTGTCATTTGATGCTCTGCCAGACTAAACAATCAATTATGAAATGTTGTTAAATGCTACATGCTAATAAAAAATTATCAGAAATAAAAAAATTAATGAAATGTTGAAGTATAAGGAAACAAGGCACATACAGTAAGACACGTAAGCAATAAGGAGTAACAAATCACACATAAGGGAAGCAACTGTCTTCGCAAACTAACACAATTTAGTAAGCATGTTTACATGCACATTAAAGTTATTAAAATATTCTGATTATGATAAGACTTAATGTTTTACTAAGTTTTGAATATCAATCAAAATAATGTAAAATTATTAAGTAAAAAAAGAAAATTAAAAAAAGGAAAAAGTTATATTTCATATAAAATATTTCAGAAGGCATGTGGTGGTATTATTATAAATTACGCAAAAAACTTTTGATAGTTTTGCTGACTTAAGGGAAAACCGCAGGAAGAATTTTTCACGTTCACTTCAAGTCCAATCTAAAAAAGCATATATATACATTCTAAGAAAGCAAATTTGGTTATAATCCTACATTCATAATTGTGCATACAAACATATTCATCGCAATATAAATGGTTTACAAAACCATTTATTGTGCTTCTACTAGCCTTTTTGGAATGAAAAGGTCCTTTTCCTGCTGTAATCCTGATGAGACATCTGTAGAAAGTGGGGTCTGGATATGGATTTCCAGTTCTTTTTAAAAAGGAGGATCAGGGGTGGAGGCATTAAATAGGGATTTATCTGGGTCATTTGCTGGAACATTTGTGTTTTGGATTCCACTACCAGAGATCATTTCAGAGTTTGCAACATTTTTTTGTGTCATGTCACTAGGCTGTACAATACCACAACTGTCAACCTTCTCCCCCATTTTAGCAGTATTATTTTCAATATCTCTTTTATTTTTATCAGCTTTAGGCTGGGTTGTAACAACATTGGGTGTTTGTTGCTTAGGTGTTGGAGTTTCTTTCTGCCATGGAAAACCTAACTTTGTTCCAAACAATGATGTTGGTGTTTCTTCTTTTACACCTACTGGCTTTTCCTCTTGGAACAGTCCTGCTGAAAATGACTTCAACCCGGAAAGAAGCTTGCCCTCTGTGTTTGGTATTGTAGGTGATGAAAACAAAGATCCAAAAGACTTTCCAGCATCTGTGGCTCCAGCCATGAAACCAAACTTTCGTGCTGTTAAACCTGGCATGCCAAATATAGACTGGGTTTCTGATGTTGGAGGCTGTTGACCTATTTTTGAGTTGCTGTCTACTTCAGGTAAAGATTTGTCTTTGGCTTCAGGTTCAGAAACAATGACAGTTTTGTCATTTATTATTTCACCTTCCATAATAGACTCCTTAACATCTGTTTCAGATGGCTGACAAAAGTCAGTATCTACAGCAGATAGAGATAAATTACCCAAACAGACATCATTAGCAGGTATTTCTTTCAAAAGTTCATTTTTCAGGAGTTCAGCTTTATCATCTTTGCCCTCACACAACGCATCATCCTTTGAAGATGACAAGGAAGCATTAGGTGGACTTTTATCTTGGACTGGCTGAGGAGACTGAGGAGCCAAGGTAACAGATGGTGTTATGTCAGTTGTTTTCTGTGTTTCTGGTTTGAACATACTGAAAAGGTCCTTTTTTAAAGATTCTGTGGGTAAGCTACTCGAAAGGTTAAAGAGTGAGATGTTTCGTAGATGAGGTCCTGGTTCAGGCGAAGACTTTGTTGCTGATCTTGTACCAGAGAACATTTTAGACATGAAACCAGTGACTGCCTCAGCTGATGAATCTATGACAGATTTCTGTGGTTCTGCAGGTTTAGATTGATCTTCCGAGCTAGCATCTTTTGGATGTGCATCTTCCTTATGCTGAGGTTGAAAATCTGTGGACTGAATCTCTGTTTTTGTACTCTGCTCTGAGGTTGAATCAATATCTTTTGATAAAGCTTCTCCAGGTTTGGAGTTGATCGACTCCTGGGAAACATCTAGATTACTCCCTTCAACAAATGTTTTCATATCAGTTGGCTCAGAGACTTTTTCATTCTCATCAGATTGAAATGACGCAATAGAGGTTACTTTTACTTGATCAACTGAGGGAGCAGGGTGTTTCATATTTTCATTCTGAGGCTTCTGTGGCTCAGATATTGTTTCTTCTATGAATGTTTTAGTCAACATACCAAAGCCCTCAGTTCTTGATTTCTCTTCTGTGCCATCCCCTCGTGAGAATAATGATGTCACCTTGAACAGCCCCTCAGTTTCTGATGGTTTAGATGTCGGTCCTGTTTGATTGGGTGTCGATGTTGAATTAGGACCACTGAACAGGGAAAGAAGACTTTTTCCTGGAGTGTCTTTTGAAGCTGCTCCAGGTAGAATACCTCCTAATAATGAAGGTGTCTGGGAGGTGGCTTGCTGTGAACTTGACCCGCTAAACACAGAAAATAAACCTTTTCCTGGTAATTCATTGAACGCAGAAGCACCTGGAGTAGTATTATCAGCTTTACGTCCTGCATTTCCTGAACTGGGCTGTGAACTAGGTCCAGAAAACATAGAAAAAAGATTTTTGCCAGGAATTTCCTTTGAACCTGGAGCTCCATGTAAAATCCCACCAAGTATAGATCCAGTTTGAGATGACAGAAAGCTTGAGCTTGCTCCATCTTTCTGTGGTGCTATACCCTCAGAAGAAGAACCCTCCTGGTGTGCTGGTGACTTTCTAGATTGAGGAGATCTAACATCAATACCTGGATGTGATTTTGGGACTGGGATAGTTGGATTAGAGACTGGTGTAGCCTTCGACTCGCTCGGCTCAAGTGCAGATTCACCAAGTCCTTTACTTGGGGTTTCATTTGGTAATTCTTGACTTAGAAGAGAGGAGTGTTGCACAGAGCTTGGCTGTGAGATTTTTCCAGTGACCACAGATGGTAAGCTTTTACTCTGTGACTCCTTAAGCTCTTTATCATCAAGAGTAGTAGAAAGTGTAATTGATTGTTGTGGAGATTTCTGTGAGCTGTGCACACTAGACAAAGTGGGCATTTCTTTTACAGACTCTTTACATGGCTCATTGGTTGGGTCAGATTTAGGTGTAAAGTGACCATGTGTAGGTGATGGATGACTGGCTGTTTCAGGCACTAAAAGCAAACCCTTTGCAGAAGTCTCACTCGAATTCCAATTGGGCACAATTTTAATTGTTTGTGCATTAGGGGAGAAAGTCTCTGGTACTCTTTTGTCTAAAGTTGGCCTAGTTGTTGGTTGAGGACTTTGGGCTCCAAACATGGAGAATAAGCTTTTTGCAGGACTCTCACTATAGTTTGAAGATCCTCCTAATATTCCACCAAAAACTGATCCTGCCTTCTGGGAAGCTGGTGGTTGTCCAGGACTACCAAACATAGAAAATAAACCTTTACCTAGAGGCTCTTTCGGTTGTTCGGCCCCTTGAGATGTAGTCTGAGTGGCACACCCTGGTTGTGATGTCTGATGGAGATTTGGACTACTGAACATAGACAGAAGTCCTGTCACTGGTGTATCTTTAGGTTGATCAGCTCCAGTTGATGGTGGAGTCTGATATAAGGATCCAGGCTGTGATGAAGTCTGCTGATTACCAGAACCACTGATCATGGAGAGTAATCCCATACCCATTGGTTCTTTTGGAGGTACAGTACCCGATGTTGATTTTTGTTTGGAAGAATCATTTGTGGTTGAAAACTGCTGTGTACTAGCACCACCAAACATAGAAAATAAATTCAGACCTGGAGTCTCTTTAGGAGGAGCAGATCCTGGTTTGTTAGACTGACTTGACAACCCTGACTGTGGCGAAGTCTGCTGCATACTGGAACTACCCAAAAAAGACAGGATATTTTTACCTAGTGGCTCTTGAGAAGAAGCAGACCGAGTTTGAGACTGAGCTTGATGCTGATTGGAACCAGAAAATATGGACAGCAGCCCTTTGCCTGAAGATTCCTCTTTAGATGATGGGGTCCCAGAGAACATATCTCCAACAGAAAAACCAAACAGCCCACTGGTGTTTTGGGAGGGGGCTTCTGGTTTTGTCTGCCCAGTTGGTGGCATAGTTTGAGATCTCTCAGGTGTTGATCCCTTGTTAGCATCTGTAGAAAATATCTGCGACGCAGATATGCTCTTTACTTGAAATGACCGTGAAACCTTAGGAGATTCAGACTCACTGCCTTGTACACAGGTACTTATTGTTTGCGGTTTCTGAATTCCTTTTGGCATTGTTGTCGTTTTGTGGCCATCTTTGTTAACTTCATTTTTCAAAGAGGTTAGTGACACCTGTGAGGGAGACTGTTGTAGATGGGTCTGTGAATCTGTGTGAGGAGGAGTATCTATGTTAAAGATATCACCTATTGACCCAAAAATGCTAGACATTCCAGATTTTTCTTGTTTTGAGGTTGAAGTTTTTACTCCAACAGAAGCAGATCTATCTTTCTCTGGTTGTCCAATTACTGATTGAGAGGATATAGAGGGCCCTGTTTTTGGCTCCTCTACTCCCACTGCTGTCTTGAAAAGATTTAAAAACCCTCCTGATTGTTCTGATGATTTTTCACTACGTGTTTCCACTGGTTGAGAAACTTCTGGAGGGGCTAGTTTGGATGTTATGAGCAAGGAATTGCTTGAAATTGTAGTGGTAGAAACAAGAGTTGTTGAATAAACAGAACATTCTTTTGACATCGTGGCTTGTCTAGCTAGTTTAGGCTTCTGAGATGATGTACCCTGAGAAGTTGTGGTAGATGGTGCTGGCAAAACTCCAGATGTTGTTGAAATTGGTTTTAATCCCAACTGATTTGTACTCTCTGACTGGTTTGAGTCACCCTTTATGATCTTTGATTTGAGACTCTGAAGACCTGTTGTGATAATATTTTTGCCCTGCTGATCATCATTTTTGGTTTCAGATGCTTTTGCTAGTTTGCTGTGAACCTGTCCTGAGCCTGGGGCATCCTTGGAAATAGGTGACCTTAAACCAGTTGTGGTTTTGGTTTCAGGACTTTTGCCAACAATGGAGGAGAGAAAAGATGAAATGTTGTTAATGGATCGATTTGGCTGCTCCTCTCCAGTTTGTACTCTCTTACTCCATTCTTCTTCTGAAACTTCCTCTATGTGTTTTACTTGCACTCCGGTGGATGAACGGCGTCTCTGTCGAGGCTGGTAGCAGCTGTATTTACCTGCTGTAGATGAATTTGTGGTAGGAGTAGCACCAAATGAAATAGAAACCTTCTTAGATAGCACTTCTTTTACTCCTCTGCTATTAATATTTCCACTATTGTGGTTAACCCCATAGCATGACAGATCAACAGCTTCCTGAGAAGTATCCCAGTAGTCACAGTTGTTCTGACAGTGCTGTCCTGTGTCCATCTTAACTTTGTTGAACTGATAAAAGGAAAAATCAATGGCTTGCTGTTTTTGATTAAGTATAGAGTCCTCAAACATCTTTGAGAAGCGCTCCAAATTCAGATTCACAATTTGGTTTCCGTTTCTATAGGCTGCAGACAAGTCAAGTGGGGCAGTTAGTTCAGCTTCACCTTGGTCTTGCCCTGGAAACCAAAGGAGCTCATCTTCATTGTAGAGAGGAATCTTAAAACCACAAACCATGACCATCTCATTATACAGCCAGGCACTAGGATAGATGTCCCCTGTATTCCCCCACTCTTGTTCTGGGGCACAAGCATAGACATATTGCCCAGAGCCGTCTGTCAGCAGGGCATAAATATACTCATAATCGGTGTAGACAAAGTATCCACAATCTCCATCATCTGAGGGCCACCACATTCCTTGGTCCAAAAGTGAAAGCCATTGCTGATACCACTCTGATTCTTCAAAATACATAGATTCCTCAATATCAACATTGCTCGTTAAAGAGTGGTTCCAATTATTGTGACATGTGGTTAAATTAACATAGCTTCCTTTACTTATTGGTTGACTGAAAATGTCTGATGTGGCTTGGTAGATATGCTGTCCATTAGCTGAGTGTGACAGATGTTGAGGAGTTTCCTCATAATAACCCTCATGATATGCAATACTGTTCAGATTATAATAACTGTCTGCATTAAATGAGTGCCACTTGCTTAATTTATTACCTTTCATGCTCAAATTTAGTACACCTTCAGATTCCTGGGTACTAATCACATCCAGACTGCCATGGCTATTCCAAGCCCTTGGTCTCATTGAACTATTAGGAATACCTTTAGAGTGCTCTGGTTGATTATTGCTCTCTCCCTTGTTATTGTGCCATTTCATCCCTGGTTGGATAAAACAATGTTGCGGATTATCATCCATATTTACAGTATTCAAACATTGTGAGGATTCATGGAATTCATCACCTAGTACATTTCGATGTCCCTCAGGATAGTAGCCCAGTGACTGATCATTCAGCTGTTGCCACAAAATAGATTCTTGGATCCATGAGTGTTCATCATTGGGACCAAGTCCATAATTTGCATATAAATCTTGACCATACTGTCCAGACATACTCTGTAAGGAAGGATAACTCTTCCTTAAATAATCCTGTGACCCTAACCCTATTGTTTGAGAGGAGCAACCAAGAGGAAAGCTTGAAAGATTTTCTGTGCTATATGAAGTGTTTCTTATATGACTTGAGGGTAAAAGGTTGTGTGAGTCACATAAATTAAATAAATGACCAGTGCTGTTTGAGGAGTATGAAGAACTATTCTGTTTTGACCTTGCATAACTTGCTGGTGTCCTCAAATCAAGGCTCTCTGTGTCATAGCTGCTAGGCCTGTTAATTATCCTGTCAGATACCCAATGTCTAGGAAGTCCAGAGGAAATTATAGAGTTTGTCTTTAGATGTGATCCTTTCACAACCATATTTCCTGGTCTGGCAGAAGAAACCTCTGTTGTATGATGATTAAATGTTCCAGCTAAGAAACCTTGGTGAGTCAAGGGTTTTTGGTTTTGAATTCCAGCATGACTGTGTGAGGGTGGCTCAGCCAACCATCTGTTTGATTCTCCTTGTCGAGTGGAAAGCTCTGTTGGTACTGTTTTCTGCTTTTGTTTAATTTCAAATGAATTTTGACTGTTTGGTGGTAAGTCTTCAGATGAGGATGCGAGTTTACTGAAAAGACCAGACAAAAGACCTGACTGCGAGGATGTATCTGGTCTTGCCTGATGAAAACCTTGTTTTGTAACAGTTGACTTGTCTTCTTGAGAAAAAGATGGTGTAGTCATTTCCTGTGACTCAGCAGAGGTAATTTTTAGAATGTTAGTGATAAGACTACCAGACTTGGATTTTTGTTTAAATGAATTATCTTCAGAGGAAATGCTTTGTCGAATCACATTTTGATGTTGTGATTGAGCTGGAGTGGTCTGACTGTTGGATGTATTTATTGGTAGAGTTGACTGAGAAACATTATCTGAAGAGGTTAACTTGATAAAGCCTTGTGGATGAGAAGAATCTTTAATTTGTCTAGGAGCATCTAACTTGCCTTTCAGATCTTGGCCTGATTGCTGATATTGGGTTCTGAACTGTTGAGAAGGTTTACAACTCTGTCCCTCAGAAATTTGCTGAACTGGGGATTGATAGGAATTTTCAGTCAAAGATACCTGTTGCTGCTGTGACATCTTTGCTTGAGTATTAGAGACATTTTCATTAGAGGCAAATCTGAAAAGACCCGACAAAAGTCCTCCCTGCTGATGTGGGGTATTTGCAGTTGTTGACAGGTTTTGAGATAACTCACTGTCTTTATTTTGAAGTGGTGTATGTGACACATTATCTGTGGAAGAAACTTTAAACAGACCTGAGAGAAGGGGATTAGACATACTTTGTTGGGAATGAGTTTGGTTTTGTTGACAGCTTTGTTGTTGATTTATTCTTTGAGTAGATTCGCTCCTTGGTTGCGGCTGATTAGGTTGAGTATCTGTTGTCATATCACCCAAGTATGCAAATTTCTTCAATCCTGAGAGTAAACCTCCTTTTGGTTGTTGATGGGGAGCTGCTTGGGAACCTGATGTATCCTCAGAAGGAGACTTAAACAAACCAGAGAACAGGCCCTGGTCATGAAGAGATGTTTTTTGTTCTGTAGCATACAAGACTTCATTTGGACTATGTTTTTGGAGCACTTGTTCGTTTGAAGAAACTGAATGAACGTTGCTTTGCTGCTGCCCTCTTGTATCATTTGACCTTGGGGGAAGAGGAGAATTCTGAATATTAGGCCTTTGGGTAGCTGGAGAACCAGGTTGTGGGTCAGTGAGTGTCATTTTGAAAAGACTTGAAAACCAGCCTGTATCTGTGTTTCCCTTAGTCATTGTCTCATGGGATTCTTTATGGTCTTGGGGTGTTGATTTTGCCATTGGGATATTGATTTTGTCAGGCGCCTGAGAAGGAACTATACCTGTAACTGTACTTGTGGCAGAAACATTTTGATTTGGCCTAGCTGGTTGTTGAGATGGGATGTTTTTGGATGCACTTGCATCTTCTCCAGAAGCCAATTTAAATAATCCAGAAAATAGTCCCCCTTCAGCATTTGGGGGTTGTGGGACAGACACGTGTTCAGAACAGGGTAAAGGCCGTTTCAGTTTGTTTCCATGGGAGGATTCAACTGATTGTTTTCCTACATTGAATGTGTCCTCTGCTGATCTAAAAACAGGAAAAACTGTTTGCGTTTGAGTCTGAGGAGGCACTGGTGATCCATTTGAGATTAAGGAACTGAAAGATATCTTAAAAGGACTAAAAAATCCTATCTCTTCAGATGCTTTTTGTGTTACAGGCTCAATGTGTGCCTTATCAAAATACATATTTTCCACAGTTTTGAACTTTAAACTGTCACTCACAGCTCTACACTGATGCTCTAACTGCTTTCCTTTTTCATCAAGATCATGAAGATCTAGACTGCCATTCTGAGAACAGTTTTTGGCTGTCCCGTTTATAGGGTTTACTTTTCCCAACACTGAATTCACTGAGGACAGCGTCTCATTGCAAGTTGTGACACCACTGTACTTGTTTGGCTCATTTTTGATTGGTTGGGTTTGTTTGTTTACCCCATGTGACTTGGCATCAGATGAATGGAAAGGCAAAAGAGATGGCATTGAAAACTTCCTTTCAGACTGGGACTCCTGAGTAGGGGATATCACAGCTACTAGTGTGGGGCTTGGGGACTTTGGCATGAAGGAAAACAATTTTGATATACCAGAGCTAACAGGAACATCACCTGGCTTGTCTGATTGATCAGCGGACTTGGATTCCATATGTTTTGAGCTTAAAACAACTTTATCAGTTAAAGAGCTAAATAATGAGCTCATGGCATTCTTTACCCCTGCCACCCCATGGTCAGAAGCACCAGCAGAATTGCTTTCATTGGCATTCTTGTGTTTTTCATTTATTACCTTAGAGGTATAACTTTGCTCATCTCCAACAGAGTCTGTTCTTGCACTATCCTGGGATGATAGCCTTGGTTTGCTAGACTTAGGCAAGGATCCATATCTACTGATCTCCTCTTCTTTTTCAGCTAGATATTCTGATACAGTTTCAACCAGACACTGTAGCTCATCCATAGGATCAACATATTCATCATTTGGTTCCTCTACAGGAGACAACATGACCTCTGGAGCCCAACCCACAATTTTACCCTTTCCACTCTTCTTATCTCTCAGTCTCTCAGTTTGGCCACCGTAAGTTGAAAAACAGTGACCAGAGTGGCCATAATTTTTTCTCTCTTCAACCCTGAGTGCTTTAGCTAAAGAGGATATTTCCTCCAGTTCCTCGTCAGAACCAATGGAATACTGAAGCTCTTCTGAACCATCAGAATCAAAGCCTACATCTTTAAATCTGTCTGCTTCCTCCTCTTGATATCCAACATAATTCTCCAGTGTGTTTCCTAACTTGTTTTTGGCCCCCATTCTAGTTTTGAAGAGCAAGCCATTTTTGTATGGCATCAAGCATGGAATCATGTTTTCTTCGGTCTCCTCCATTTCTTTCAATTGACGTAACGCAAGTTCACCACGTTTTTGGCGGAGAAGGACAAGATCTGAAGGAAACTGCTCAGCTCCAGCATGCTCCGTCCCTCCTGGGTCCCGGGTTTTTTTCCTTCGTCTACGGTCAATAGTGGCATAGCCTTCTGGGTAAGCAGCATTAAATGAAGCATTTTTGTTTTTGGTTGGAGACTGGTTGATTACCGGATCAAGATAAGCCTTTTTAATATGAATAACATCATTTTTCCTGTGCTCCTCATCAACCCATGTCTGTTCTTCCCTATCAAGAAACTCATCCAGGGCACTTTTATCCAGTAGTTTGTATTTAATCTCCCAATCCTCCACACCCATGCCTGAATCTACTGGGACAATCCTAACCCTACCCCTCTGATTGGGAGTTCTAGCGGAGATTAAGAAAATGATGGAAGAAAGTAAAAAAGGAAAAGAAAAGAAAGGAAAGCAAGAAAGAGAAAATGCATTTCAACATAAGAGATAAAAGCTGATGACAGTAAGAACACAACATTGTGATGCAGTAAAGCAACAGGATGAAACATAAACTTGGGAAAAAATGTTTTTAAGCATAAAAAGGCATTACTACACTATAAAATTCTATTGTATAAAAAGTTTATTGTTGCATGCATACGTCATGTATGTTCAATGATTAGGCTAAACCACTGAGCACCTTATAAAATTCTGACTGTCCATCCCTGGCAATAGTTATTAACAAGTCCTTTTAAATAGCATATTAAATATGTATACTTATGAGAACAGAATGTACCTGCTTGCATGGTGGTCCCTATAGTCAAGTTCAAAGCTATGTAGAGAGTCAGCGCAAGAGTCCATATGTTGCTGAAAGCGTGGTCCCATGGGATACTGGTGAAGCGAGGAGTTGGGCTGGGCTGTGGTGTGGTAGCGGGGAGGTAAACTACTGCTCGTCTCACTTCGGTAGTCACTGTCCCTATCATCCATTGCACTGTCCAAGTCATCCAAAGCTATAGAGAGACAGGCATCTTAGAAATTGACATGCATGTGTTTTAGATGTAATAATTACTGTTTTCAACATTTGAAATGTAACATCCTTTAAGTACAAGCCTTTTAAACATTCAAGAAAAGCCAGTTTTCCTCTTTCTAACAAAGGAAAAACAACTTGTGAAAAAACAGGGTATCTTAACAGGGTACAGACTCGAGGAGACAAGTTGGGAATGTGTTCATTCATCCAAAATGAATAAACCACCAAAACAGTCATGAGAGAAAAGTGGGCCAATGGATGATTTAAATTGTATCCACAAGTTTCCAGAGGGCGCTACTGTAAAAATGAACATGGGTACAACTTCCGGTGAAGTGGCAGAAGTAGTGTATTGCACCTCGAATAATTTATTCTGATGAGAGAAAATGAAACTGTTATTCATATTATGAATTGTAATACTGTTGGTTTCATGTGGTAATCTATTAAAATAATTTTGAAACAGAAGAGCCACACCTGCTGTTCGTAGCTGCACTAACAACCAGGCGATAGTCATTAAAAAAAAGAGCGCTTCACATCTGATCTTTTTTTGTCAAATCTGATCTGATTTTTGTCAAAAATCTGCTGGAATATATTACATCATGTGGACTACATTTCTCATCTGATATGCTTAATGTAAGGTAGGTATTTCTTCCACTTATTATCTTATAAACAATACGTAGAGAGAATGTTTAAAAATGTAAAAAGGCAGCTTTTGCAGGTTTTCCTTTCTTTACTGTATATGTAAATATATTTATCTGTGTGGGATGGCAATTTGGTATGACCATCTAATCACTTTGGGGCTCATATGATGGCAAACCAGCACAAAAACAGATTTAAGGGGTCAGGGGAGAGTTCCAGGGAAAAATCTATAATATATGGTTACAACATGAAATCTCAACATGAATTACATACTCTGACTGTCGGCCCATCCGAAATAGTTGCCTGGTGAGTTTACAGTAAAAATCAAAAGGGTGAGAAGAAAACGTACAGAAACAAAATCATTTACAAAGAAAGTGTCAGTGTGAATTATCCTTTTGAAACTGAATTGAATCAAGATAATGCAAGATGCTTGACCTCGAGTTACAGGGTATATGTAGACATTTAGTTATACACTGAGCAAAAGTGACAAAAAGAGAATTATAGAGGAGTGAAGGGAGCAGTGAGGCGGCAGGCGTGATGCCGTGGCTCCATCTAGTGTGGGAGGAGTTACTTACAGCACTGAGAGGCAGCGCATGGCAACGGCCGTCCTGCTACTTCATCCTGTGACAGAAAACACAGTAAGAGTCAACATCTATGTGTACAACACACTCTTAAAAAATGTAAACAGCCTCTTTAACTGAATGGGCATATTCAAAAAACCTCCACAGCAAAACTCTCACATCAAACAACAGTCCAAAAGTAACAATCAGCTAAAACCACATGCAAACAATATTAATGGTATTCCTGTTTTTTTTAAACTTATTTTAAGCATTGCAACATTGTAATATTAAGAAAGACAAATATTTAAAAAGGAAAAAAAAAATTCTGTATTGTTGCCAATAAAGCTATTGATGATCTGGTGTGCCTAAATGTTACTTTTGGACCATGCTTTAAAGTCAAATATATAGAATATTGAAAAATATTATTTATTGTATTATTAAACTGTTCAATTGTATTAAACAGATGAGTACATGCATTTTTTATTAGTCTGTTACAGAAACAAATAACTGCATAAAGCAGCGCACACACATACAGATCTCATACCACAGTTGCTGTAACGCTAACTATTAAATAACCAAAAGAGGAAAAAGAGGGGACAAAAAACATTAAACTAATATTTGACCTCCCTAAAACACTATCATCCAATTTAACTAGTCAATATAGTTATGGTCTTTTGTCATTTCTGTCATTTCAAGGCTAAAAATTGAAATACTGTGATTGGTAAACACTGTCTATATTTTAAGATGCAATTTTCAAGATAAGAAATGCATAATAGAATAAATAACATAACATTAAAAAAAATAAAAACCATAAAGCATTGGCTGACTATGTCCAATAAAATTAACCTTCAATTTTAGTAACAAAATAACATGAAACTTATTAAATGTACATGCAGTCATATAATTGTCACACCATCTTGCAAACCTCTTTACATATTTCTATGCACCTTTTAAACACTGGCATTTTAGCCTTTGACAAAATGCTTGCAATTAATGTGTCCCATTCTTTCCCATTCTTAATATTCTAAACGATATGCAATGACATTTAGGGTGAACTGTTGTTTGTATTGTAACCAAACTCCCATTATCCTTAAATCCTTAATGCATGTAGTTGTTCAGCTGCAAATGCACACACCGTACCTCATCATGCATGCCCATAGAATTGATGCGTTCCAATTTACCAGCCCAGTATCGAGCTTCATCCTCTGGGATTTCTGTGGAGAAGATGTTGAGATCTGTAAGATGTCCCACAGTCCATAATCACAGCATGTTTGCCTATGTAAAGAGTTTGCTTAGAGTTTTATGAATTCAGACCCCTGTAAATGTATAATGAGCTAACTCACTAAGGAAGCTTAAAATAGTTGGTAGGTTAAAAGACATTACACAACACTTCACATTAACAGAAAGTATTAGAATAAAGGTATGCTATATTTAAGAACAATTATATTTGCTAAAGAATTTAATGGGGTAGAAATGTGTCATTCTATATATTTATATTATATATAATTAACACCCAGTCATCAATAAATACTCAGCATCCATAGACAAACAGTGGTCCTAAATTTGTTTAAAGGTTAGGTTCTGTTTAGGAATGCTGTAAAAACAATACCTGATTTTTACAATAAATGTATTGTACCGCATGCTATTTTAATAAATGTGTAACAAAAGCTACATAATCAGTTCACAAATCGTTTTGCAGTAAAATTTGTAACTATGTTTTTAATTGAATATTTTCCATGTTGATTTTGTCTAAACCACGCCCCCTTTGCAATATCACTAAAGCCCACCAGGGGCCACGGCCCACAGTTTGGGAAGCACTGCTCTAAGCTGCCTATGTAAAAAGTGTCATATCGCCTAGAATCCTTTGAAGATGAGCGCATAATGCGACGGGAGGAGCTTCAAAGTGCTCAGATGAAACAGTCAGGCTCATGAATGGGATCAATGGCAGGTCACAGGGCCGAACGAAGGTTCAACCTTTCGCACCTGTTTATTGGAACACAGATTACCCTGTCTGTAACCTACTTACATCCTATTTATCCCAGAGCTTCACTCACAAAAGCCGCAGCTGGCAAACATTTTTTTATTTATTTCCATATTTTACAAAGTCTTGCGCAAAGAGGAACACATCAAAGTGATCATCTAAAAACAACTATCCTCTGCCGAATGGAAGTTTTTTAACTGCATTATATAAGCACTATAAGTATTGATTTATACTATATCAATATACTGTATATATACAATCAACAATTAAATTTCAAATCTAATCAAACTTACTGGAGCTACCTGTGCGTTAAAGGGTTTTAATGCACACCTTCCAGCCAATCAGAATCGAGTATTCAAAAAGACCATGGTATAAATACGTTTATTTCCTTACAGTACATGTAGTTATACGTGTTTTCACGGGTAAATTCACTGAACAGTACAGTACTTGTACATGCAGGTACGGTAAAATAAAATGCAACCCATTAATTTGACATTTCTTTCTCTATCAAGAGGACTTGAACTGGTAAAGGATGGTAAACTACGAATAGATAATATGGCAGAACGCTTTAAATAACACTGAATCTCACCAAAGGGCAGCTCAAAGCGAGAGTCCAGCAGGACTCGATGTGGCGTTGGATTTTTGGTGCCATACATCTCATCTGCTTTCATCAGAACCTCAGAGTCCAGACATATCCACTCGCCAGGACCCTCCTGTTTAACAGATGAAGGGCACAAACAGGAACAGAGAACAAAAAACCTTTGTGATTGGCTTAAAATTAACATTGAAATTGAATCTGAGGTAATATAGGTATATCTTATAAGATCTGAAGGAGTCGGACTGACCTCCTCTGAATGACGTATACTTTTGAGAGGTATCCAAGATGTTCCTAACATGGTGTCCCAAATGAGACCTTTGTTCCACACCTCTACGATGAGGCCCAGGTCCAGTCGGCTGATCTCACTAAGAATAAAACAGAAGGCGAAAGTGTGACATGGCTGGGCCAATGTATGCGTAAAATATCATTTCTAAGTTGTCCTGTGTCAGAGGGAAACAAAACTATCACAATACAATATCAAAAAAGTGTAACCATTTATATGATCAATGACATCAAAACTGTTTTCTGGCTTTTATTCTATACATCTCCATATTGTAGCCATCTTTACTGTATGGAAGTGATTTTTTAAAAGATCACAATTAAAGACACAAAAACACAAACACACATAGTTTTGTGTGTCAAATTACAGAAATTCTAATTCCACAATTCTAAGAAAAGAAGTCAAAATTATGAGTTACAAACTCACAATTGTGAGAAAAAAATCAGAACTGTGAGACAAAAAGTCGCAATTACCTAAAATTTACATAAACAAGAACCTCACAAAGAACTACCACACTTATTCAGGACAGTACTAAACAATATTAGCATGCAATTTCTATGAACCCAGAACCCTCTTTTTTATTTTGTTAAAATATTCAAATTTTGCATATTTGGCAAGGGGTATGAAACTTATGAGCATAACTTCTTTTTATAATGCTTTTGCAGATTGTCAGAGTTAGAGAATCACAAATTGCTGTTTACATTCATTGCCTGTTACAGTTTATATTAATGTTCAAATGAAATAAATGACATTAAAATTCCAAGTAATCACTTTGGTAATCTAAAATACTTTTCGGATGTAACTGTAATATGATTACCACCCATTTAAAAGTAACTAATGAAATAAAGTTACTCAAATTTTGTATTTTAAATACGTAACTAAGTTACATGTATTTCGTTACTCCCCAGCCCTGGATACAAACGATATTGAGAACACATGAATCAGTTGAAATTACTGTTCAAACACTGAAGCATAATCAGCATAAAATCGGAATAATGTTTGTCTGCGGTAACTGCTTTCCACAGTGGTTTCATAACATCTGCCAACAGGATGTGTTTTTCCCTCTGCAAATGAATGAGACAAACGCAGCTTTTATCTGCTCGCTCTCCTTGTTATAAATAGGACCCAAGCGCACAGGAGCATGGCACCAAAAGAGGAACATTTGAAAATCCATTAATTATTCATTTAGGCCTTCAATTGTCTCCAAAGTGTGGTGAGGATGAGATCGCTCCGAGCCCTCAGAGGGGCGCATGACTAAGAATGCCTCATTCGTTCGTATGTTGCACTTGTTAGAAAATACGATAACGGGCTGAGCAATTGTCAGGTTACTATAGAGACTAAAAGTTGCAGAAATGCTTTACGTCTAAAATTCATCCACAGAGCCATATGGACGGTTAACACACGGACGGAAAACGCAGAACAGCTGATGTACAGTGACACGTCTAAATGATACAACAGCTTCGCCCTTTGATCAAACAAACAATTGAGGAGCTATATAAACAGATGTAATCCCAACGGTGACACTCGGATATCATCGTAATTGTTTCGCTAAGTCAAACAGGCTCAGAAAGACAAACAGCAAAGCATGTTTTCCCCCGGCATCAAGCTTAACCACAATGGACTTAAATAGGTGCCGAATCCAAAACAAAGACAGACATACAGTAAATCACATTATTGGTTTTAAATATCATTCAAGGACAGCCAGAGGCAACTTTTGGTGACACTATAACTTTTAATACTAACATTTACGGCATTATGTAATGCATATTTAAATACTTTGAAACTAAGCACCTATTATTATTGATCATACTTAGAGTTTGGGTTTTTTTCGATCCAAAGTTTTAAAGTTTAACCAGAAACTTATTAAAACCATTTGCGGTACTGAATTACAAAATTAAAACTGCTAAAAATTAGCACAGACATTTCATACATTACATTAGCTACTGATCGATTGTATAATATATGGAAATGACTTACTGATTGAAACAATTACAAATTGTTGATGAGTTATTGTAAATAGCTTAATCGTGTGCAATAACATTACCATCAATACAATTTAAATGGACTCGTCATCAGTGTTGGGTGTAACTAGTTACTAAGTAATTAGTTACTGTAATTTAACTACTTTCCCTTTGAAAAGTAAAGTAAGGGATTACTCTTATTTTTTCTGTAATTTAATTAGAGTTACTTTTGATGTAATTAAACTAAATACTTTGTGTAATAAATGTGTGTGCAATAGCGGAATTGAGATCAAAATTAAAAGTCTAACTTTAAAATCTGCGCATTAATGTGTAATTCTCACATTTGTAATAGTTTGGTCAGTTAATAAGAGTACTTTATGTAGTTTAATATTATTTATTTGAATGAATTAAAAGAGACCTTTCATGCCTATCCTTGAATCACTTAACTAATCAAGGTTGATATAGGATATAGAAAGTAATTAGTAATAAGTAACTAAATACTTTTTGGAGAGAGTAATTTGTACAGTAATCTAATTACACTATTAAATATGTAATTAGTAACTAGTAATTAATTACTTTTTGAGAGTAACTTACCCAACACTGCTCGTCATAAAAAACGGTGTACTTTGTAAATCATTTATAAATCAATTCATGCATTACTGAGTTTAACTCAATTTGAATGATTTACACTGAAATTTGTTCTCATGTGTCATTCAAAACACAAATCCCTAAGGAATCTAACATTTACAAATAAATTAATGTATTGTACATGAATTTGCTAGCAATTTGGCTGGTACACATAGAAATGCTAGGATGTTTAAACTAATGTCCATATTTGACCCAACAACCACTAGTTAAAAGTGTAATATTAATGTTTTGAGATGTTATGCACAAGAACCCAAACAAACATTCTTCAAAAAAGGCTAAATGTATCTATGCTAATATATAATCAATAACAATCACTGTCCATCCTCTCTGGAGGCATGAATTAGTCCCAGTGGACACTAACAAGATTTAATGAACCTGGATGCTGCTTTTAAATGCTCCTGTGAGCGCCAAGACGCACAAAAGCTCAAACAAATGTATGGGTTCTGATCAATTACAAGGACATCTGGCTTTCTGAAGTTCCATTAGGACAAGTAAACATGACCATTAATAGAGGATGAAGATGCGTTTTTTTATCCCCGCATCCAAATCTGTCGTTTCACAAGTGTGTGTATTAATGTTGATTATTTATCTCTGTTTGCTTCCATTACTTGGATGGACCTTCTCTTGAAGTTTCTAAACATAAGAACATATTCCTGTACATTTGATAAGTTACTCTATGAGATAGAAGAGTTTACCCAGTAAAAACTTCAAGAATCTTCCAAGGAATAGTTCACGCAAAAATGAACATTTCTCCTTATGTATTCACCTTCATGTCATTCAAAACCTGCACATGACTGTTTCTTCTGTGTAATACAAAAGAAGATATTCTGAGAAATGTCTCAATGGTTTTGTGTCCATGCGACATTCTTTAAAATATCTTCTTTTGTGTTCTGCAGAAGAAAGAAGTAATACAGGTTTAAAATGACATGAACGTGAGTAAATAGGTGGACTATCCCTTTAAGTCTAAACATTTTTTAAATGAGATTTAGGCTACGCCATACCTCATACAGAGCGAATGGATGCACTGCAACAAGGTTGGAAATTTCAATAGATATTACTCTGTTTAGCGAAACAAAGAAGCGACAAAGAACACAAAGCCAGTTTTACTTCCTGGAAAAACCCGTTTGTACTTGCACAAAAAAAACTTGCCATGTTTTTTGGATGAGAGCCATATAGACACATGGTTACCAATGACCTTTAATGTATTTAGTTTACAACAGAGAAACACTATTCGTTTAAATTAAATTTTGTGGTCATCACAGCTGTTGTCTGGTTGGCCAACAAAAGCTTTAAAGGGGTGTTTGTGGTTGCCAGTCTGCTCTGACAGATGAATGACCCGCGGAGAGACGTCTGGGCCCTTTCTCCACAAGCTCTAGTGTTAGTACAGTAATAACGCTGTCTGAGATGTCGTGACAAAAACCTGATTAGGATTTCTGAAACTTACAACATGAAGTCCTGCTCCCAGCATGGCTGGTCTCCCCGCACGGTGATGGTCGTACTCTTCACATTCTGCACTTTCAGTGTCACATAGGCGTTGAATTTATCTAGAAGTAAAGAAAGAAAAAATATTTAAGGTGGAGTTTGTATTGAAAACAATTAGTGGCGTTTGCTACCACCAAACACTATAAAGGAATAGTTCTCCCATAAAAAAAAACATTTTACGATTTATTCACCCTCACGTCATAACAAACCTGTTTGACTTTCTTTCTTCTACAGAACACAAAAGAAGATATTTTGAAGAATGTCAGTAACCATACAACACCCCATTGACTTCAATTATATGGACAAGACCACAAAGACATTTCTCAAAATATCTTCTTTTGTGTTCAACAGTCATATTCAGGTTTTGAACCACATAAGGTTCATAATTTAGATGAACTATCCTTTTAATATTACCCATACTTCTAAACAGCACCTAACCTTCTTAAACTTATTAAAGCTATGAATGTGAATGAAACGTCAAATAATCATGCTTTTCAAGAAAAGATTTCTTACTGTCACAGGGGAAAAAATCCTAAAACTACACAGAAATTTGACATGTCCACAGATTCTCATTCTCTATAATATTCTGGCCTCTAGATACAGCTAAGATCCATTCTTTTAAGCTTTAAGCTTTACCTTAGGAAAAGTATTTTTTTCAAAATTGTTCACATATTTGTCATTCAACCTGATCACTTAGAAAAGCAATAGCCTATCTGCAGCATAATTCATGCATAATACTTACAATACAGTAGTTAAAGCAAACACTACTACATAGTTTGACCAAGCAATATGTACACAGTGCTAAAGCTGGTGTATGGAATGCCTGGGTATCCCAGAGGTGATCATGTGACTGTGATTAAATAAAGACTGAGCAATAATGCAGTGAGCAAAAGGAAAGATTAGTGCCACTAGGCCCCTCCCACAACAGACATGACTGCTATAATCTCACATCAGACCTCAAAAAAGAGGAAAAAGGCATCATTACAATTGGGTTTTGGCTTACATATAATTCAAACTGAAATACAACCCAGATGACATTATTGTCTAAATAACAATGTAGGATGTGATACATGATGACACATCATATCACAACCAGTAAGATTCTTAACCGTTCTTAACCAGTAAGATTTCACAACCGTTCCATCCTCACAGCAAACCAGCCTTATGTCATTTCAAACCTGTATGATGACTTTCTTCTACACAATATAACATTAAAATAATTTGAAGAATGTTGGTGACCAAACAATTTGGGACCCCACGGACTTCCATTTTAAAATATTTTAGTGTGCCACATAAGAGTTTTGAATGACAGGAGGGATAATAAATGATGACAGAATACAATTTTTTGAAAGTGAAACTTTTTTATCTGAAAATGTGTAAAGCTGGGTTTGAATCATCCTTGGCTGATAAATTCAGTGACGGCAGTAATTGTGCTTAAAGGGACAGTTCACCCAAATATAAAAATTTACTCACCCTAGAGTTGTTCAAAATCTGTATAAATTTATTTATTAACACAGAGAAAGATATTTGGAAGAATGCTTGTAACCAAACAGCTCTTAACCACCATTGACTACCATAGTATTACTTCAAAATAACAACAAAGAAATTTATAAAGATTTTTTTCCTACTATGGTAGTTAATGGTGCAAGAACTGTTTGGTTACAAGCATTCTTCCACATATCTTTTTTTGTGTTCATCAGAACAAAGACATTTATCAGATTTAGAACAGACAGAACTTTCATTTTTGGGTGAACTATCACTTTAAGGAAACCTTTATCATAGAGCACACAGCCTTATTGCTTTATTCAACCACAGCTTTAAAGTTTCACGTTACCGTCAGATGGTGAGAGTTACTGAAACAGAGCTTTACTCAGCCAGGTTTGTTTCCTTGTTTCTTCAGGTTACCACAGAAAAAAAGGGAATCAGGCTTCTCTATGACAACACAACACAAACCAGTTCAAATAAGACATGGGGAGAAATCCAATTTATTCAGGAAGATAAAACACAGGTTTGAACAAGCAGGTGCTTTATCAGCTTCAGAATTAAAGGGGTCATATGGCGCGTTATAAGTTTCAGTGTCTTTTGTGTGTTATAAGTTGCCCATGCATGTATTAGACACGTAAAATTGCAAAAATTAAAGTGTCGGAACAAAAGATGCATTCTATCTAAAAGAGAATGCTCACCAAGACCTGCCTGAAACGCCTCGTGTAACCACACCCCCACAAATCTACGTCCGTTCGTGGTATGATTTGACTAAGACCGCCCAAATGTATACTCAAGTAAGGTGGGCGTACCTGTCAGTACAAATGCTTTGGAACCTGATGTTCTGAATATGGTAAGAGGCGTCACATTTCCATCACACGCTTGCAGTATTCGACCAATCACTATTCTCGCTTTTCAGAGCCATGAGCTTTGTAAAAAATCTGCGCGTTTCAGAGAGGCGGGGCAAAGAGGAGATACAAACATGCACGGTATGTGGAAATACAGCATTTCTGAACCTTAAATCATGTATAAACATTGCATTACATCTAAAACAAACGATAATATTTGTTTTAGCCGTGTCATTTGAGATATGACCCCTTTAACAAACATCTAAAATACATCTTTTGTGGAACCATTCGAAATTGGACTTCAAGGGCTCACACTAATAATATTCATATCCACAGATCACCTGAAACATGTTTATATCAGGCGTAAATAGGGTGATGTCTTGCTATCTTGATACCCAAAACCAAATAAGTAACAGATACCAAATGCCAAAATACCAAATTAGCATCAAAAACATTCTCAGAATCAGATTACATGGAATAGACGGCTCACGGCAAAGCAAAAAGTAGGACTGTACACGGATTAAAACCGAAAAACGTTTGATGAATTTAATGTTTTCTGAACATACAAGTATACCCCATGTGTACTCACATTTACACAAACTTCACAATACATCCCGTACCTTACTCAAGATTCATGAGGGATCTGAAATGGAAATGTCATCTCTCGATTGAGCGTTACTTCTGAGTGATGTATCAGAAAACTCAACTTGGAGACAATAATGGATGATGACATGTGGTGCAGTCGAGAAGATTTGAGGTTTGAGCAACCTGAAAGAAACCTTGAAAACTACATGCAGAGTACACACACACACACACACACACACACACACACACACACCCTTCTAAAGCCACCTAAACATTTAAAAGTATAAGAAAAATGTATCTGACATAATGTAGGTCAAACGTTTAGACACAGAATCAAGTCTGGCACTGACAATATTAGTGGCTTTACTCAAGTAAAACAAATACTCTCCACACAAAAGAGCCACCTGTCAACCGTAAGACAGCTGTCAGCCATATTCTCAAGCAGTTGTTTACTTTCTCACACAATAGAGCCAGCGACACAGTATTGCAATTTGCAGTGTATAAGCGGCATGTTTGATTAAGTAATGGAGCAAAGTGAGCGGGATGTTATTTCTGGATCTCTGTTATCATGACGGTGAGTTTGATGTGGTTTAACAGTGCTTAAGAAACACGTTCTGTAGAGTTTATCCATTTAGGGCTACTGTAGAAACAACATGCAAGGGCACCCACGGAATATACAGTATAGTAGGGCTGCACGATTAATCGCAATTCCCATTAAGATCGCGCTTAAATCGATCTGCCTAGCGCGATTACGTAATCGCAAAGGCAGCGATTATATTTTTATGTGCAGTTTCTTTGTGAGGCACGGCTCTGAAAGCACTGCGAAATTGAGTCGCTTATGACGTGCATTTGAAATAGCGACACCTATTAAACATCATCATTATAAATATACTTTATTATCATGAAAATACCCGAGGAGGCGGAAGAACAGTGATAGAAAGGTGTCCTTTAGAACGATAGGAAGATGGAATTTCCTCCCCTGAGCAGTGGCGGAGCCAGACAATTTTCATAGGGGTGGCCAGACTGAGACCATAGCTCACACAGGGGTAGCACAGAAACTGATATCATCTTTTTTTTCCCAATGTGGCAAGTCACTGTGGATCTAGTAGTGTTTCTTAGTCACTCACTCATTTACTTAAACAGGCAGTGATTGCCATGTAGAATTACATCATGAAGATCCACATAAGCTTTTTAATGTATTACTAAACTGATTTAAAAAAAAGATCTGAAACAGTGTGGCATTGCAGAAGGTGGTGTCTTTAATTGGTGATAAAGCTCACACCATAATGACAATTTACACGACATAAGCATATACCAGAATGCACTTTTATCAAACAAACATTACAATATTACAGAAAAAACAAAATATAGTAACCTTAACATTATGGGCAAGCATTTAAAAAATATTCCTTTGCAATACTTTGCATATTATCATTTGGCTGCCAACAAAACATTTTAATTCCCTTTCAAGGATATGACACAGACAGACCACCACCATTAAGCTAAATCAGCACTGAAAGTTGACTTTACTTTTAATGGCCGTCTACAACGCTCTTTTAAATGACACTGACACAGTGAAACTGTTTATAGCTTGCGACTTTCATACTGCTAAGTTAACAGCATAAATTAATTTTGCAAACTGTACCATGTCTGTTTCAACTTCAGCATGCCAGCCATTACATACATGCATTAAGACAAGAAACATTTCAAACATAGTGAATAAACTTAATTCTTCTTGTTAACTTACATGTGACCTCTTCTCTCGCGGCGGGAAACAGACAGTCCTCCGACTGCACGCGCAAAGTCCGTTGGAGCACACGCGAACAACAACAAAACTACTTCTTCATCTGTAATTGTGTTGGTGGTTGAAATTCAAGTTGAGTGTATTACCGCCACCTTCAGTTTGGGTGGAGAAGTACTTGTTTGAGGTGCGCTGTTGAAATGCGTCTATATGGGAACAACTGTGTACAGAAATGGTTCCGCAAAAAAGTTGCCGGCAAAGCAGTAGGGGGGCCGGGGGGGTGGCCAAAGATTCATTTATGGTGGCCTTGGCCACCATTGACCACCCCCTGGCTCCGCCCCTGCCCCTGAGTCCCAATCCGCATACTATCCATCCTAAATAGTATTCGAAATTAGAATTAGTATGTCACAAATCATAGTATGCTGAAATTAGTATTCTGAAAGTACCCGGAAGGTCTACTGTTTCCGGTAAAAATTCGAAGTGCTGATCCATGGATACTCAAAGGGCTGATATTACACACAACTCACCGTGAGTAGGCGGAGTTTAGTGAAGCTACACAGCGTTATTAAAATTAAATGAGTAATGCGTCACAGACGAATACATGCAAGTGTGCAGTAAACATTACATAAGAATCAATGAATAAATGCTTAAATGCAAAGGGCGGCTGAATTTTGATGGTCGTGACTGTTAACAATCACAGTGTCGTCTAGGCAACAGCAGCCCTAACAGTACATACTTTAAGGGCATAGTATAAGTAGGCAAATTAGGACTCAGCAACCGTTATGAATGTGTTGCGGTTCTTCTTCTGCAGAGCATATTTGGAGTTTGAGCACGAGAGCGCCCTCTGGAGTTCTGATGCAGCAGAATTTAACCGTACTTCACTGACAAGTTGCACACACAATATTGCAGCCAACCACCAAATCGCGAGCGGTTTATTGTCAATTAATCGTGCAGCCCTAGTATGTAAATAGAAATGGCTCATTCTAAGGTAATAAAAACATAACGCTTCATTATGTAAGGTCTTTATACACCTCTGAAGACATAGTTATGTATATTTTACAGTTGTATTGCATTTCTGTCAATAGATCCTTCAATAGATAGGAAAAAGTTTTTGCACTCACGCCACACACACATCGCCTGTAGATTTACATTTCTGATCTAAAAATACCATTTGCTAGACATTACTCTACACGGAAGATTATTTACATGTTTGGTTCACACCTCCCTTCCTCATGCCAACACCCGTAGCACGCGATTAACCCGGCTAGTGCTTCTCAGGATATCCCTGCACTAACTTCCTGGCCAGAAACACAGTCACCGAGCTCACAGGATCACTGTGAGGGCCAACAGTGTGAGGATTTACAGACGAGGGAGACTCGTGGGGATTTAGACTTAACACACACTGATCTTACACACCAGCTCATAAGATACAAGCTCTGGGATCCTGACATGACCAGAACACGGAACCTATCATGAATATCATGAATATCATACCAATTTTATATTTTTTCATTTTCATTTTGCAATAATGTAAATATTAATTCCAATAAATTGACAAGATTTACACATAAGTCTGTAAGGAATCTGCTGAGGTACACAAAGCCCCAGGTGGGAATCACTGGAGTAGGTTACAGTAACAAACCTTCATGTCTCAAAACATCACACTGTCCAAGAACCACAAAACTAGGAATATTTGCATAGGATTTCCATTGCCCAGAGAAAAGCAAATGTTGCATTTACATACCTCTGAATCACTTTTAAAGTAAAAGAAAAAGTAGATAGAGAATTGGCTCACCTACAGATCCGTGGAGTTTGGCTTTCTTAACTGAAAGAAAAAACATGAAGATTGGTCAGAAACACCTAAAAATATTATTGCAGCATGTATGTCATTACATGTTATATGCATTGTGCATGTTTGTGTTTAATCCTGTGGTCACACTAGACTTTCCGAATGCAATATTTTTAAGAAAAGCCCTGTGTATTTGGGATGCAACCAGAAAAACAGTTGGTAAAAATATGTTGAGTTTTTTACTTACACATTGTGGCTTCAGTCATTTTTTTGCAATGTTAGACAATGCAATGTTTTTTTACGCTTAATTGTGTGATATTATTAATAGCATTTCCACAATCTTCCATTGCGATAGATCATGATATGAATTTGCAGGTCAGAGTGCACCAAACTTGACTTTTGGAATGCAGCGAAATGCAATTTTTTTCGAATACTTGCGTTTCTGATCTACCGCTATCACATGGGTATGAATGGAAGTCAATGGAACAAAAACTCTTAGTACAGTAGTTATAGCGCTGTTATGCTGCGGCCACACTAGAAAGTACTTGGGTTGTGATGATGGATTTTTTAAGATTTTTTACTTTTGATTAATTTCTTTACAAAACTAAAATGGTAAAGAATCTAAATGTCCAGTGTATGAAATTTAGCAGCATCTAGTTGTGAGTTTGCGAATTGCAACCAACGGCTCACTCCCCCTTCCCTTTCAAAGCACTAGGCCGACTCTCACAGAACTAATATGTCGTCACGTTTTCACTTCTTTGCCGAAGGAGATAACGTATTTACGAAACGCTCTGTAAAGCAGTTTGTCCCTTTAGGGCTACTATAGAAACAACATGGTGAATTCCATGCAAGGGGACACGCGCTATATGTAAAGAGAAATAGATTATTCTAAGCTAATAAAAACAACGCTTCATTGTGTAAGGTCTTTATATACCTCTAAAGACAAAGTTATGCATATTATATTAAATTTCTATCAACAGATAATCTTATTAATTACACATTGGACCTTTCATTGATGAAATTGACAAGATAGTGACACAAGAGCAACATGGGAAATTTTCTTAAAAAACTGAAAGCACCTCATTACGTTGTTTGAGTGAATTCACAAATCTGTGTGCAAAGGTCAACTATTATGAAGAAACAAAATATAAAACAGTTTTCCAATTTCTTTTTGGGCCACTCTGTAATTCCCATACATCCATTTTGTGTTATTTCATGAGTAATTCAGAGCAAAACACAAACTCACATCTCACCATTTTGAAAAAATGTCTCATGTCATGTCCGAATGCAAGACCCTCGCCACAGCCATTAAATAACTATTATGGGATTGTGCTGTGATTTAGAGGATTTACTTTTGATAGCTGCTTGAGCCTCGTGTGCTGCCTGTAGGATGAATATGCCAGATGGATGCTGGGATTGGATAGCAGAGACATCACAGTGGATTAGGAAAAAACATCACCATAAAATCTCTCTGGCTATCAAATGAGATGTATTGCACATGAGAGCAGAACTCTATTTACCGGAGCCTTGTGGGACATTACGATGTTGCCCGAGACAAAACTAGACCTAAACACTTTCAACAAATGAAATTTCCTAAATAATTTCCATAAACATTTACTCGGTCATTTTTAATCAAAGTCACTGAGTGCAGCTGTGACATGTCAGAGGGGACCTCCATTTATTTATCATTGGAGTTTGAGTTCCTCGCAACAGGGCCGTGTTGGCTTGCTTACCGGGACACTGCTGATATTAGATATTAGATAATTTTACAGGTTCGGTAAATTCTGTTAACATCGCTTTATTAGAATGATCTTGCTTGTTCTACAAACACCATGCACTGTACTGTTTTTCTTTTTCTTTTCTTTTCTCCTGTAAAGCTGCTTTGGAACAATGCAAATTGTGAAAAGCGCTATATAAATCAAATTGAAATAAACATTAAGATAAGAAAAGTTAATAATGCATTTAACAAGACTAGAAATCCTAGAAAGATCCAGAAATCCCTCCACCCACTGGTTGATGCAAATGAGATCTATTCGAGGTTCTATACAGCGTGTTTGACTATTTTCCACATTTCTAGCTGAATGACTCAGGAAAACGTAGGTTTCGCTATGGCCCTGGGTTATGGGCCACTGTGTCAGTGGAAACTCATTGTCACACATTACTGAGGAGCGGCTAATAATAGAAACCAATGAATTAGCATGTTTAAATTCAAGCCTTTACAAGATGCAATGTTTAGATTGAGGCGACTAGACAGGAAGCTTGTCACAGAGTTTCCCATGCAACGTTAGGCCGAGGTCCGTTTACGGAAGTAGTGCCGCTCGGCGGCCATGTTTGCAACACCTCCAAGCAGACATTTCAGTCATAGCAAGACTATCCTATCTACATTAATGAGGGAGGAAAGATATTTCTAAAATAGCTGGCAAAAATCTCAATTAAATAGCATATTTCCAAACAACATTTCAACCTGACATCAACTGTTTTGTTTCCTACGCTTATATTGCGGCAAACATTTTTAATTCGCTTCAGCTACTCCGCATACATACAAGTTGGCAAGCACCTCACAAGACTATATGTAGACCCTACCCCAGAGAATCATCAGTCTTTATTGACTGACGATTGGCTCTTTTTACTAAACGGCGGGACTTCCTATGCTGGAGCAGCCATATTGAGGGTTGCATTCCCTCTTTAATCAGTGTAATGTTCTACCCAAAATTATATAAAACGCCAATACGCCAAAACATGGGCTGCATCTGATATTACCTACTTACATAGTAGGGAAAACCAGTACGCATCTTGATTAGTATGTCCAAAATATCAGTAAAAAAACAGTAGGCAAGGAATTCAAAGAGCATGGGTCACATGACAATGAAAAAGATGGCAGATGCAATATGTCCAGAATGTGGTCACATATAGAATATACTGTTTTAACAGTATGTACTTAATCTAAATCAGTATGTAGTTTCTCAATATATGATTCTGAATGCAGGGGTTGACTTTGAATTGACTGAAATGGACAACATTTAAAACTGGGCATATAAGAACACCAGACAAACATTAAGATGAAGCAGGAAGTACAGAATATAAAGAAGGAAGTGAAATCTAAGCATCTGCTGCTGTTGTTGCCAGCGTGAGTCGTTTACTTTTCGACACTACGTTTGGTGGGAGGAGCCTGCTGGATGACTGGACGGTGCAGCAGCAGATGGCCAGAGGATTACATTTACAATCCCCCACTCACTCACTTCAATGTGATGCATCACCTTTAGATACACACTTAGCTCTCTACGTTTGTATTAAATCTCTTATCCTCTGCATTTTTGATTCCAGGGTTCATTGCTGAATATAACGTAATTTAAATGATTTTAGGACAGGCTGGATTTATTTTTTATTCACATTAGTCAAGGTTTCACGTCTGTTTTTAAATTATATATTACTTAATTTCTCATATCTTTTAAGTAAAGAAATAGTTTACCCA
Organism: Triplophysa rosa; assembly: GCF_024868665.1. NCBI lineage: Eukaryota > Metazoa > Chordata > Actinopteri > Cypriniformes > Nemacheilidae > Triplophysa > Triplophysa rosa. Next base: position 7,386,578 of record NC_079911.1, on the reverse strand, counting down.
AATATGAAATTTAATCCATACTAGTTTACTCACCTGCATGCAATTCGTGGTGTATATGACTTATTTTCTTCAGCCGAACACAATCTGAGTAATTGTAAAAGTATCCTGGCTCTTCCTAGTGCTGTAATAGTATTGGATAGAGCTCCTTTAGAAGCTCCACAAACCCCATTCATACATTGTAAAAGTAATACACACAACTCCAAAGGGTTAATAAATGTTTTCTGCTGTAAAACAATATGTTTGTGAGAGTAAACGTTTTTATTTATCGATATACGAAAATGTTTATTCTAGAAAACATTATTTTTTATTTAGCAAGTATTCTTCGATTGTTATTAATGTGTATGTAAACACAACCCTGCACAATAAGATCAAATATTGCGTCACACAAACTCACACTGATAAGTTTGAATCTCATTAGTACTCGTGTGTCTCGTGACTAGTCGTTGTATGTGCGTTTCATCATGCTTCATATGACAAAACATACGAGACCCAATGAGATTCAAAGTTGAGACTTGGGGATCTTGCGTGCCGCCATTTTGCTTGTCCAGTCATGCATTATGTTTACATTGAAACAAAACTAAAGTTTAAAATATTAATATTTTTCTTACAAACATTGTTTTGCTTCATAATGTATTAACCCTCTGGAGTCGTGTGGCTTACTAGGAAGAGCGATGATATTATTTAAAAATATTCATATAATCATACACACCTAGGATCATATAAAAATAATCATATACACCTAGGATGACATGAAGGTTGCATATATAATGAAAATTGACTGCTGTATCTAAAAGCAGGGCCCACCATTTTTCTGCTTGCATCTATAATACTTTGTTAAGAGAATCCGCCCCTTTCACCTCCTCTATTGCTATGGTCGTGTCTTAAGACTTCTAAGCAAACATCCTGTTTGCACATGTACCATCTATCAGGTTGAGGATTGCTGTTGGGTCTCTCAGAAGGAAAGGCTGAGCGACAGGTGCTACACAAATCCAGAAGCCACATTCGACAAATTGTTACCATATATTACTCTTACAGTTAACTATACTGAAAGTTATTCATTCTGCAACAGCATTAATAATTAATTCCAAACATTGTGCAGAATCTTAATTCCCACATCAGGAAGTTACAGTAAGCAGGTGGATGTAGAGTTATAAAAGCCATCCATGCATACACGCTTCCCAAATACAGACATCATTACACAATCCTAGCGTACAAACCAAAGTGTACAAAGCCATCTGTTCTAAACTCATCTCTTTAATTAAACTGGGACCACACCAGATGAGCAATCCAAGTGTCTACAATAAAGATGATCATTTGATAAAACTTTGCAAATATGCACCAATTCAATTATTGTGCAAAGCTAACCGACAAAATCGGTCATACTGAAAGGTTTTCTTCTTTGAACAAAGCAATAAACCACAATTTTGTGAATCTGAACTCAAGACGTTTAGGTGTCTACATTTTTTCAGGAAGCAAGTGCATGTGACCCTACATGGACGCTCTTTCTTTTCTTTGTGTGTCTGTCTTACGTGGGTGCTTGGAGATGGCTCATTTGTGTGTGTAATGACATCGCCATGGAGATGGGCCTTTTGTCTGAAAGGCAATAAATAAAGAAACAAAAGCATGATCCTGATGAAAAGAGCGGGCCGTTGAGTCAGGAAAGCCAATCACGTGAAACGCTCCTCAGGTTAGTGTAAATACAAGCAATGCATTATGGGAACGAGAGTTGCTGCTGCTGTTACAGGGATGTACTGTATACACACACAAACTATTGCCATTCTCGCTTCATCAATATCGAAACCTCTAGATGTATTTCTACATTTACATTGTCTTTATATAAGCGATATCTTATGTAATAAAAGCTGTTCTACTGGTTTAATGTTCTTCTACATTTGTGATTACAGTTAAGCATACCAAGAAGAATTTGGAAACTGCAAGACAACGTGAAAGACGCAGAAAGGCTTAACAAAAAGCTTTTGTGAACTGTGACCCACCCACAAAGACCAACTTCACTTGCAAATAAAGTCTGTGTGAGAAAAAGGTGTCATTTGTGAGTTTCTTTAAGTCTTGGAAAGATGGAAACATGACCTTTAAAAATAAACAAACACTCTCTCAGCCCAGTTCCTGCATAAACACTTTCTTTGTCTCTTTGAATAAGTGACTTCCAATAATTGAGATTCATATGTAAGTATTTGTATTTGTGCAAATCTATTCGCTTCTGCTGATTCTTTTGCTTTAGCTTGCATGACGTCGGTCACTTCACTGAATCAGCATGAGTTCCTGAGGAAAGGAGGTGATGTGATAGTTACAGGCCTGTTAGGTCAAGGTTCTGCTTATATTTCCCTTTAACAAGGAAGGAAAGACTGCTGAAAACAATCTGCAGTGGCACCCATAACTGTCTCACCGCTAACTGACTGACTGAACGGTGAATAAGAGCGCCATGAACATTGTCACACAATTTTGGAAAACCATGAAATTTAGGTGAACGCCTTTAAATCTTCAGCCTTTAAATGTAAACTCTTCAAAGTTCCACGCAGAACCAAAAGACTTCCATGCCTTATTTAGTGCAGTTTGTAATGTTTTCTTTTCAAAACCTCAGAAATGAGTTGGTTTCATTCGTGTTACTCTGTCAAATAGCCAGGTCACCGTTTAAATTACATTAGCCTGAACCTATTAGCTGATGTGGATAAGAAAAGTGTGTCTCTCATCCAGAGGCCTTGAGTATTTTACTGTGTTTTTACTTTGGAAATATTTGACTTCCATACATAATAAAGCATGGCATATATCATACTTTTTACTCAACTACCTACCGTAATTTATTCAAAAATCGTTTTACTTTTTTATTTTATGAAATGTAGGAGTAAACTACATACATATATATGTATATATATGCTTCATACTGTAGTGAAGAAACATTTTTCCCAAAGTAAAAACACTCTGATAAAGATACTTGGTAAATGTACTTGAGTAATATAGTAATAAAAACTAGTAACTAGTAAAAAAGTACTGACCCACAAACCATGCTCAGCCTTCAAGCAATATGGTATGGACATTAAGCATCTTTCACCTCAGACAGCAAAAAGCAAAGCAGACATTGCCACTAGAGTAGATTGAATGTATAGATTAGAACGACCTGCCAGTGACCAAAGATAAAAGGCCTGTGAAGCTGCATGAGGAGAGATGAGACTCCTTTGATCTGCTTTCCCTCAACAGGTCCTGATCAGCTGGCAGCATTTACAAAATACTGCCTTAAATATGACTAAATATCATATTATAACAACACGACATCTAATTAAATTCTATTAAATACTATAATAAAGCTATATAAAAATGATATATTTTTAATTAAAAATATTTATCTTTTATTATATATTATATTGTGGTGAGAAAATCTGTTTTTCTCAGTGGCTTATACCAATACTTATATCTAGAGAGTAAAACGGCCGATGACCATTATATTTTCAATCTATAAAAATATAATACACATATTATATAATGCAGTTTGCCAATAGCAAGTGAGACATAAATAAAAAACATACAGAATTACAAAAACACTTCACTACTTAATTCAATATTCAATAATACTAAATCACTAAAAAATATTAGAAAGCTTTTGACCGAAAAACTGACAGAAGGGGAAAACTACCATTTTTAATATGCCAAACAGGCACAGTATTAAGAAAATAAGACAGTCAAAGTCTTAATTTCCCAGTCTGGCTAAATGATCGTTTTATAACTAATATATTTTAAAATACAGTATGCTATATATTGTTGTATAAAACTACAAGGATACAGATTAGCAGTAATCACAAATTTGTATTTCAACCAACTGCATGCCAAATCTTTCAGGTATTTTCATTAATCAAATGAATTATTTTTCTTTTTTTGCAGTTTGCATACGTTGTTTTCTCTTCATTAAGCCTGTTGTTTTTTTCCTTTAACTTTAGGTTTATAACGTCTGGTTGTTTGAGCTGTAGAGCGGCATTACATCATGACGACAAACAGCTGGTTCACTCCAGAACAGTCATATTATAATATTTAAACCTCTAAGTTCTTGCTTTTCTAATTATGCACGACATAAAAAAACACTTAAAACCAACAGTTTAACAAACTATTTGTAACTAAAGAACGGCCGTCTAACTTTTTTAAGAAACAACGTCAAATCACTGCAAGCTGACAGGTGCAAACACAGTTTTTGAGTCATAAAACATATTTTAACGTGGCACGTACCCCTCACGCAAAGGAGAGACATGGCAACCTAAGTTTTTCCTCTTGGTTAAATCCTGTGTTCATATGGATCTCAGCTGTGAAGCGTCCTGTCCGGTGACATTTCAAACGTTGTCACAAGTTAGTTCACTCCGCGTTAGCGCACTACTGAGGGTCGATGAAGTAACTGAAGACTTTACCACAGGTGACGCGTCCTGATTTCAAATGTCCCATCGCCATCATTAAACTGGATGTGTAAAAACTCACCGCATGAGGGGCGTGGTTTAGCAGGGCATTTAATTACGTCAAATTTGCCACTGACCAAGAAGGCGGGATGTGCTGGACTGTTGACCAATGGAAGAGATAATGGGTGTGGTCTATGGCTGGGTAAACAGAGAAAAGGAACAGGTGTAACGCTGATAAGTTCACAGAAGTGCAAGACAAAACTGAGATAAATTATATTTTCTTTTCACCGGTTTGTTAGAGGACTTCTTAAACAGCAAAAACATTTCACTTTTAGTTTTAAATAGACTTTTAGTGACCAAATCAACCTCCTAAATATAACAACATAATTAATCATGTGAACGTTTTATTTAGCTTGTTACAGTTTACATGATTTCTCTAAAAGAGCATAAGAACCCACTTTGATCAGTAGCCTATCGTCATTTATAACATTAAGAAGTTGGCATTTTGGGTTTGCTGAGCAGCATTTAACACCACATATCTTTTTAAGGTTAATGAACTTAATACTTAATACGTTGAATAGTCTGTAAAAGGGGCATCATTGTGGATACTGATGATAAGAAAAAACATCAACGGTAGCTCAATGAACAGGACAGGTAGAGTTCCCTTTTATGCTTAAACAATTGTCTATTTTTGTCTGTTGATGAATGTTATCACATGTCTTTTCCCGAAATAAGACAACATAATAAAAATGTTTATAATTTCTATATTCAACAACTAAGTTAATTTTTTCGATATCGCCATCTAGTGGTTGAATTAATCATAACGCTGCTATGGTCAAAAAAATGAAACAATAAAAAAACTCAACCCTGATTACGTTTTCATTCAGATACTTTAACTCACTGGCATGTACAATATAATTTGAGTGATCAGTCTAATTTTAAAAAATCTAATTTATGCGCATTTTCTACTGCGTGTTGCCCGGAACGTCACATTTACAGCATCGGTTTCCCTGAAACGCCCGGATGTGTTTCATTGACGCACGCGTGTGATGGTGTAACTTTGATTTCCGCAGCTGCAAAAGGGTCACGTTTGTAGGAGAAGCCTGTAAAGAGTTCATTCGTTTCTTGAAAACGATCTCTGCAACGGCTATTATAAAGGTAAAACATGCTCAGGACAGTGGTGTGCCGGGCAGGGAGCGGACTTTTAAAGGTAACACATTTGTGTAACTTAACTGTAATAAATGTCTCTTCTGTGTTTGACACTTGAACTGAATTTTACATTCTGCCTGTCATGTGCTTAAGCTTCTCTTGAAATCAGAAAGATTTTCAATACAATTATATACATTTGATTTTTATTATTTGTACGTTTTAGAGATACATTTCATTTTAATATCAACAATTCACTTAGATGTCTGATCATTGCAACATCAGCTACCTGTGTTACATCAGACTACTGTCAAACACTACTGAGTGTATAGAAACTAATTTACTACATGAATATCACTTAATTTACTGTCTTAAAAATGTCTAATTTTAGTGTCTGGACAGCAAAGAACAAATGTTGTTTTATATCGATTTATTATATATATATATATATAATTTTACATTTTGTGGTTGGATATTTGACAATTGACAATTTCACGAGTGTAGAAATTTGGAAATGCTGTTGTAAGATTGTTCTCAATATGAACTATGATAATACAGACATGAATTTAAATCGACAATGTTAAAAAAGTACTATTTGAACATTTTGTCAGTATGTACTTTTGAATTTACATTATGAATTAACTGCCTTTAAATAGTAAAAACAGATTTTTTTCATTCACCAAAATTATTAAAAGTATATTTATATAAGAATCATGTAAGTCATGTGGAATGGCCTCTCTCATTTACTGTACATTATCCCTTTCATTGTACTTTAATGTACTGTATATGTTGTAATATCTCATAGTATTCTGTCTCTTCTGCACACAGCATTCACGACAAACTGTGCCGGTGCTGTGGGGCACTAGAGCCCAGCAGCGATGGGCTTCCAGCCTCCCAATGAACACAGTGATTCTGTTCGTACCCCAGCAGGAAGCTTGGGTGGTGGAGAGAATGGGTCGCTTCCACCGAATTCTGGAACCAGTGAGTTCCTCGATCCCAAAATGGTTTCAATTTGTTTATCACTTGCATTTCCAGCCTGTAACATTGTTTTAACTTCTGCAGGGTCTTAACTTCTTAATCCCAATCCTGGACAGAGTTAAATATGTTCAAAGCCTCAAAGAGATAGTGATCGATGTGCCAGAACAGTCTGCTGTTTCCCTTGGTAGGTAACAGATGTTGGCATCTGTTTCACTTCTCTTTTACTATAATTAAATGGATTATTGAAATGAATCTGATACGTGTTGCCTTTAGACAATGTGACACTACAGATAGATGGAGTTCTGTATCTCAGGATACTTGACCCTTTTAAGGTAAGTTATAAAGGTATTCAGTAACTCAATGTTTTTGTAGACCTTGTTTTCTAAAATGTGTTTATTTTCTTCTAAAGGCCAGCTATGGAGTGGAAGACCCCGAATATGCCGTCACTCAGCTGGCACAGACAACCATGAGATCAGAGTTAGGAAAACTCACCCTTGACAAAGTGTTTAGGGTATGAACTGAGTCTAATACTAAAATAGTTTGTCCTAAAACTGTTTTGTCTCGTACTATATCTCTCTCAACTATATCTCTCTCAGCAAACATAAATTTCGTTTCATCATCTCCCAACAGGAGCGAGAGTCGTTGAATTCCAATATGGTCCATTCTATAAACCAGGCGTCAGATGACTGGGGCATTCGATGTCTTCGATATGAGATCAAAGACATTCACGTCCCCCCTCGGGTCAAAGAGTCTATGCAAATGCAGGTCAGAAAATAATTCTCGTAAACCGGCATCATTTTTATCACACATTAATCATATGACTGATATGATTTGCTGTGCATTACATTTCAGGTTGAGGCAGAGAGGAAAAAGAGAGCCACTGTTCTGGAGTCAGAAGGAACCAGGGAAGCGGCCATTAATGTGGCGGAGGGTCGTAAACAAGCTCAGATTCTGGCGTCGGAGGGAGAGAAGACTGAACAGATTAACAAAGCAGCTGGTGGGTTTATTTTTAAGATCTGGCCAAAAGAATAACATTAGTAGATCAGAATATGTTGTTTAGCATTAAAGTCAACTGAAAATCCAAAAAGTGTTTTTAAAAATTAAAATAAAACACCATACAGAGTAAACATTTAAGTGTGTTAAAGGGGTCATATGACACGGCTAAAACAAATATTATCGTTTGTTTTAAATGTAATGCAATGTGTATACACGATTTAAGGTTCAAAAACGCTGTATTTTCCACATACCGTGCATGTTTGTATCTCCTCTTTGCCCCGCCTCTCTGAAACGCTTTGAAAAGCGAGGTGTGCTATGATTGGCCAGTTAACCAGTGCATAGTGATTGGTCGAATACTGCAAGCGTGTGACGGAAATGTAACGCCTCTTACCATATTTGGAACACCAGGTTCCAAAGCAATTGTACTGACAGGTACGCCAAACTTACTTACATTTACGCATTTGGCAGACGTTTTTATCCAAAGCAACTTACATTGCATTATCCTATACATTTGTTTCTAAGTATGTGCAATCCCCTGGGATCGAACCCACGACCTTGGCATGGTTAACACCATGCTCTTACCACTGAGCTACAGGAAAGCTATACTTGCATATACATTTGGGCGGTCTTAGTCAAATCAGACCACGAACTGATGTAGATTTGTGAGGGTGTGGTTACACGAGGCGTTTCAGGCAGGTCTGGGTGAGCATTCGCTTTTAGATAGAATGCATCTTTTGTGCCGACACTTTAAATTTGGCAATTTTACGTGTCTAATACATGCATGGGCAACTTATAACACACCAAAGACACAGAAAAACACGTATTCGTGCCATATGTATAATTATGTATAATCTTTAATGTTCAATACAGGTGAAGCAAATGCTGTTTTTGCCAAAGCTGAAGCAAAAGCCAAAGCCATCAGAATGCTGTCTGAAGCGATCACTCAGAAGGTAGATCATAAACGTATTCATAGTATGCAAATTCGCACGTGTGAATAAATACGGTTGTACACGGAGTCAAAAATAGCAAGATTCAGGCCGTTTCACAATACTAAGGAATCTTATTAACATATAACTTTCTGTACAGAATGGAAACGCCGCAGCATCTTTTACTGTGGCTGAACAGTACGTGTCCGCTTTCTCCAACCTGGCCAAGGAGTCCAACACAATCCTTCTGCCCTCGAATACAGGAGATGTCAGCAGCATGGTCACTCAGGTCTGACTTGAGTTCAATAATGACAATCATTCTCAAAATGTTGTATCTTAATGTCAGTGGTTTAATTCTGTGACTCATTTCGGTCAAATCTTTACAGGCCATGGCTATTTACGGAAGTTTAGCCAAGACACAAGCTCAGAGCGCAACAGAGAAGACGACCCCTGAGACGACAGAGGTGCTGTTGGACGGGAACAGCACTTACGAAAATGAATCTGGACACAAATTTTGATTTATAACCAAACGCTAGCAATTCATTCTGGCAAATGGATATCAGAGATAATCAGTTGATACTTGACAGGTTTTGGTTGTAGAGAAGGAAAAATGAAAAGAATTTTACTGTTTGTGAGTTGTGAGATGTTGTGTTCCTCTTTTGTTTATCATTATAAAAATAAATTTGGGATATTTTGTTTCTCCTTATGATAATCTCTGACAGAGTAGCTACTAATAGATGACCACCCATCATTATATAAACAAATCAGGTAAATTCGATTTTTTTCCTAACACCACGAGAAGCCCTTAACTTGTAAATGTACATTTTAAAAGTGAATTAAATTGCGCTTTGAAGTATTACAGTTATGTTAGCAAATCCATCAGGAAAATAGCTTTATAGTAACGGAAAATAATGTTTATTGACATTGATATTTATTTATCAGTTGCACTTTTAAAAGTTCAATATCACATTTAAATAATAAAGACAGTGTATACACTCATGTGGAACGTTACCAGAAAATCAAACCAAGTCAAACACTTTGGATAAGTACAGTACAATCACACTGTATTATAACATTGAGATTCAAGGTGCTTTAAAACACATTTCGCAAACAAGATATTATTTGAACCGCCAACACGACCAAACTCCTACGAATATAAAATCCATCCATTTGTTATTTAAAAACTGTTAACATTCTTGTTCAAATTTAAAACGTGAAGGTAAAAAAATAAGTGCAATTTGCATGGACAATAGAAGATTGTCCATCAGTAGTAGTATGTCTTTTCCTGTCATTCAAGCTCCTTCATAATTTACAAACGGTGTTGAGGGCTCTTTAAGGCAACAAAAAATAATAAAATATTAAATGTAAATTCGAAAGAAATTGTAAACATTGTGTGTAAACATACTCATCACATCTGTTGTCTTGTTTCATAGGTGTAAATTAAAGCTGGTCACAGCTAATCACAGTACCAAACTTTTAATGACACTCATAGAATTATTATATGGCCGAATATACTAACAGAACTTCTGTGATGGTAATGATAACTATCATGCTTGCTTCTTTATTGGCTTTTGTCTTGTACGATACACACAGAAGGATATAAGGTAAAACATTTTTTGGTAACACTTCACAATAAGGTTGTATTTGTTAACAATTAGTTGATGCATTAGCTAACATGAACTAACAGTGAACATACTTCTAAAACATTTATTAACATTAGTTCATATTCATTTCAGCATTTATTAATATTTTTTTTAAATCAAACGCTGTAACGTTTTTTATTAGTTAATGCACCATGAACGAACATGAATAACTGATTATTAAAGGCTGAAAAAACTAAATTGTTAAAATGCTAGCTAATGCGTTTACTTTTAACCAATAACCTTATTGTTAAGTGTTAGCAAATCTTTTTACTTAAAGGAATATTTTACCCTCTCATAATTGACCTTCTGCCATCCCATATGTACTACAGTATATTACTTCTTTTCTTCAATTGAACACACAAATATAGTGTTATATTATAATACTGTCATGTTATCTTTATGTGGTACTCAAAATAATGCCGCTCCAAAAAGCACATACATTATAAATCCAAATGACTCCAGTTGGTTATTAAATAATCAGTTTATCAAGTGAAATGGTATGTTTGTGAGAGAAAAAGATTCATATTTTCAGCTTATTTAGCAAAACTAAAACCAAAACAAACACAACTGAGCACTGATGGAGAAACATCAATCTTGAAATATAATTTGAACTTGCGAGTCTTGTGACTGCGTTGGAAGACAGGAAGTCGAACACATCTGAGACGTCATGCGGGCGAGTAAATCATGAGAGAATTTTCATTTTCCTTTGACAGACTTTCACCTGTGAAAGCCTATGGTGACTTTAACCATAAGTGACTTTTAACTTTTAAACACTCAAGTCATAAATCAAAAGTCAAAAATTATTCCAACCATGAGCTTTTCCTTGTCGGATCATGGAGTAAATTAACAAATTACAAAAAAAGGCCTTTTAGTGACAGTAAAAACTCATCAGTATCTGTATAAATTAGTACAAAAATGCTGACAAATCCACGAGCTTATAGCCCTCCCCATTATACAACACAAATCTGCCTCACATAAATCTCCTTTTTGCTATAAATCATTTCACATTTACTACATGCTTCAAAGTTCACTTCTAAGCTTGATGTGCAAATCCTCTTGGTCGATTTTGTCCGTCTGCTGATACCAGCGGTGATGAGCGAGCAGGGCCAGATTCCGGGCGGAGACGGCGCTCATCTCCATGGTGCTGGCCGCCCGCTCCACAGCGTTGAGATAGTACAGGTGGTTGTGTAGGATGAACGGAGGGGTTCCGCGCTGCGGCGGGGTGTAGGAGGGGTACGCGAGCCAGCGCTTCTCCACCACAGAGTCCCAGGAGAGGAACACTTTCTTCAGTTCCTCCTGAGACACTGAAACGGAGGAGAAAATCTTCCAGACTTTTTTCTGGCTGGCCGGAGGGCGGGAGTAGCCCTTGGGAATCTGAACCGGGTCTATAGAGTGCAAGCTCTGGATGACGGAGGCTTTGTTATCCGTTGTGAAAATATCAGAAACGACGAAGTCTTCGGGCTTGTACGTGACGCCCAGACAGGACACGTTGAGCACGCCATGGACCAGCGTGGTCACCATTATGTGGAACTGGCCGGGGAAATGGGACGGAATGGGCGGGGAAAAGCCGGAGAAGTTGATGTCGGATAAGCCCTGGTGGAGGGGGGTCGCAACTATAACTATGGCGTACGTGGACTGGGCGGCACCAGATTCGCTGACGTAATTCACTTCGTAAAAGTTTGCAGATGAACCTTAAAGGCAACAATAAGAAGCATGAATACAATTGTGACGACATGTATTTAACAAGTTCAACCGGACAATTCCATGCAAATGTCAACCTAAAGATGAAAAAAATCACGTTTTTATTATACTGCTTAAATTCCTACGTGAAGTCTCTCATTTTTGTGTGTGTGTGTTTTTAAAGTATAGTTTTCCATAGTTAGGCAAGTTAATTGTCACATCCGTAACAGAATTGTCACATCCATAACGGTCCATATTCCTCATAAATGGGCACATGAAAATGAAAATAATTCTGTGGTGTATAGAGAGTCATCTCTTCTCCATTTGTTGGGTATTATTGCTTTTGGTTTGTGCATTTTAATTCATAGAAATCCTGCAAAGTATGTTGTCTCTCATATCGTGCATCTTTTTTCTCACATCCATAACCTATTCATTTTTCCCTCTTTTAAAATAGAAAACGAGTGTATAGACTGATATTTTTCTGCTGTCTGAATTCTATTATCAGGGTTTAGTACAATATAAAAAGATGGTTTAATATACAGACTTTTTTCACGTTTACGGGTTTCTCAGCAGCAGAAGTCGTCAAAGTTGGGTAAACTTCTATAGCGGTGAATGGGAGACTACCACAAATATGTTTTTTTGCGTTCTCATTTGCTCAAATAGCAAAAGAAAAACTCAACGACAGTGTTTTTACTACTTTCAACAAAATGAAAAAAACAGAGAGAGTCTGATAACGGCAGTCAAAAGAGAGCATGATGTCAAATTTACAGTGACTTCCATAGAAGCTGTATAAGAAACACCCTCGCATTAGCGTTAACTGTTTTTTTGTAATTCGATGCAATGGTAATATAATACAAAGTATAGTGTTATAAACGTACATTCTGTACATTTAAAAAATAAATAAATAAATAAAAACTTTTGGAGGATTTACGATTGACCGTTGAACGCGTCATCACAGGCTTGTGAAAAAGGTTATAAACACATTTTCTGAGAGTTCATATTTCATGTTTTAACTAAAAATGTCACATCCATAACTCTTGAATTGCCCAAACACATAAAGAGCTAGAACTCAAAAGCACATCCTTACTTTTACAATACTGTTTATTAAATGACTATACCGGATTTGGATGGTCTCGTCTTCATAGAAATGGATGTCACCCGTGCTTGTACTGGTTCAGCTTTGCTGTGGTACAGAAGCCCGGAACAAACCTTTTTGTTTCCTCCGTCCACTGCCCACAACCCTGGGTCCATTGATGATATCGCTACGGCTCCTGCGAGAGATGTACACCATATTTACAAAATACTTGGGATACGTGTCATAAAATATTTTTATATTATATATAATATCATATCATATAATAATATTTGTTATGAATACAGCAATGTCCTTCATAATGAAGTCATACCAACAAATCCATGGAGTCGGACAGTCTGGCCGTAGTTAAATCGCGTGATGGGCATTACGATATCATTGAGAAAGACCTGCGAGAATCCTTCAGCCAGCATGGTCTCCTCCAATGTCCGATTGACCAGAGCGACGTAATCTTCTCCACCCATAGCGTGCAAAAGTTTCTCCATACTAGAGAAGGAGTAGCCAAACTGCTGGTACTGATATATCCTACAGAGAACAACGAAATGGGCTTAGATGAGCTGTAAGTCATTACTGTAAAATAAAAAAACATCACTGACCTCATAAACTTCTCCAGAACGCCCTCCATCCACATAGGCATCCGAATGAAGTTCAATCCATATCTCCACACCATGCGTATGAAATTCACTATGTACCAGTCACTTTCTTCATAGATCAGTTCCTTTCCGTCGAATATTGCCAGTTTGGAAGGCATATCAGGTTGTGGAGACAGTCCTAGTGAATGGATAAGAACAGTCAAAAGCTCTTCAAGATTCAATCAGAGGAATCCAGTTGAGCATTTCGAAGAAAAGCTTAAAAGAAGGGAACTGAATGCTAACCGAGTCTGTCCACAAAGTGCTTCATGTGCAGGTTGAGCGGGTGAATAATGCTTCCTCCAGACTCGTAATCGTGTCCTCCGATGTTCTCAGTGGCTAGACGACCTCCTACGGTGTCCGACTCAAACACTTCGATCTTTACCGATGGACCAAATTCTTGTCTCAGGAAATACGCAGCCGCCGAGCCTCCAATACCTCCCCCAATTATTGCTGTAGGACAAAAAGACATTTTGTAAAAAAATATGCACTAGGGTTTTTTGGCCAATACAGATTTTTTGTTGGCTGATTCCGATACTGTTACTCTAACTTTTTTACTTTTTTCATTGAAATAGATAGTTTTGATAGTGTTTTAAATAAGCAAATAAAAAAACATGCATTGAGGAAAAGAAAATTCATATTCACCCTCATGGCATGTCAAAACTGTACTAGTTTCTTTCTTTTGCACAACACAAAAGAAGATATTTTGAAGAACACTTGTAACCAAACAACATTGTCCCCCATTGACTTTCATTTTGTGTAAAAACAAATTACTGAGACATTTCACAAAATATCTTCTTTTGTGTTCCACTGACAGAAAGAGTTACACATTTTGCAACACAAGGTGAATAAATAATGAAATAATTTTGTTGTTGAATTTATCCAACTGAATCAATCTTTTTTATCTTTGACTTAATGCAAACTTTGACGTACCAATTTTCTTCGGTGGATCTTTCTCATCTGCTGCAGTGGCCAGACCCCTGAGTCCAACATGACAAAGGCCAAGAAATAAAAGAGTTTTCCAAGACAGGACTCTCAAAGCCATACTGGGAATTTAGTATTTCACAAACACTGACACCTGTTTGAAAAAAGTAAATTAAGAAAATAATAGTTATGAACGTGTCTCAAATATATGAGCAACATACAGTATTTGTTAAGCCGTGCCCATCTTAATACCCATTATTCATAACTTGCCGTCTCAAATAGGAATTGAACTTTGTAAGAAGTGGGCTGTCGTTTGTCATCACTAATGTTAACTCGTGATACATCTATAATATGCATGTGAAATCACGTGATTTACATAATTTAGCTTAATCTCTAAAATGCATTACAAAAATATTACAGTATATTAAATACCATTTTTTTACTAAAGGGCGCGCCCTTGAGTTCAGTTACACCTGCCATGCGCAAGCATGTTCAAGTCATTACATCAATATATATTCAAATCAGTTTCGCTGTTGTTCGAAGGCAAGCACGAATAAATCAAATTCACAGTTTCGACCATTTTTTATTTTGCATTGTTATAAACTGTTACCGTTAAAAACCTAAATCATATCAGCGCGAATAGTAATTATAACGCAAAGTATGGCAAAGGTCGACGCTATACTAACTTTACTAACACATTAATAAAACTTTTTTTTGTCATGCACGTCGTGCTTAAATTGTGCAGCTGTCAAATGTTTAGCTAAAATGAAAAAAAAATACCTCGTTAAAGGTAGAAGTAAACACTCTGATCAGACCCTATTGCATGTAAACAAACACTCGATCCAGCAGCCGCAGATTCGTCCCAGCAACATAAAACCGGAAACGGGATGCACGCAAGAGCGGAAGTAGCGTGCTGGAGTGACAGTAGGAGGTGACCTTACTGTTAAAAATCAAACAGTTCTGTTTTTATTCAACCTGTGATTATTAAGATTTTAGTAATGATTTTGTAGAGTGGCCGGTTGATATAAAAAGCTGTATCAGTGATAAAAGCAGTTAATCTGCGATCAGAAATGGCAGAGTTACAGCAGACTCGAGTGCAGAAAGCAGTGGAGGATATGGTTCAGAGTCTGGAAAGAGATCATATCCGTAAAATGCAGGTAATCTTTATTTTCCTCATAAAACTTAAAAAATGACCACATTTTGAGGTGCAAGTGTGTTTTACAGGGGCATCGTTGCAGTTCATTGACCATTGACCCAGGTTCTATCTTTATATTATTATAATGTAGCTTGCATCATATTATTGATGTTATTAAACATAACTTTGTGTACTATGTTTATTGTTAAACCAAAAAAAGCAATAATTAAAAATGCATCTGCTAAATTAATACATGTGAATGTATAAAGTTTCAGTGTCACACTGCAGGACATTGTTTAAAATGTCTTGAGTATTTGTGAATATAAGTGTGGCAATAATACTTTCTTTGCATCAGAGTTCTTCTTTCCATCTATTAATTACAATTATTAACCACAATTTGTTTTAATATGTGAAAAATGTCATTCATGTCAATCATTTCTCTATATATTATTAGGGACGCATGTTTCGCTGCAGTGCTGAATGCTGCGAGAATCCAGGTTACTCTATGAATCAGGTGCATCAGTGTATAGACAGCTGTCATACACCATTGGCTAAAGCTCAAGGACTGGTCACTAGTGAGCTTGAACAATTTCAGGTAACTTTTTTTACCGGGTCAATCTGTAATATTTTCATATGTAACACACTAACGAGTTATTTTTGCCTACAGGATCGCCTCACAAGGTGTACAATGCACTGTAATGACAAGGCCAAGGACCTGTTCGACTCGGGAGCAAAGGAGCCTGCTGTGCGGGCGCTGATGGACAAATGTGTCGGCAGCTGCGTGGATGACCACCTGAACCTGCTGCCCAGCATGACCCACAAACTGAAGGAAAGCTTGAACTCTATACCTCAGTGAAGAAGCCGACGCTGTATTCCGTTATGGCGGTGCAAGGCTATACAAAATGGTTGAAATGAACTCATGTCTTTACTGAATGAAAGAGCTTGACCTTGAGAAGGTTACTTAAGGCTTTCACCTCAGTTTGAGTGAATGGCGTGCGTTTGTTTCTCTCTTGATGTTGTTTGTGGTTTTTGTACAGACAATAAAGAATGTGGTCCAAAGTAAGCTTGCCATTTGTTAAAGTTATTAACATATGTTTATTATGCTGCGTTGTGGAATACTTAATTCTGATTGGTCAATTGCAGCATCCTGCATTATAATGCAATTCTTCTATTCTATTTGTCTTAATTAATTTGCTCTTGGTCATTGCTTCAATAAAGCTTTATAGATTTATTTATTAAAATAGTAAATGCTCACAATATGTTTTGACATTATTACAATTTAAATATTTAATAAATATATATTTTATGTTGAACTAGTTCTGTCCTTTTTAACAGCTAAACAATGTAACTGACCATTATCCCAATTAATTACAATTATTCCTTACGTTACAGTCATCTGACTGTACATCCTTTATATATGTCAAAGACAATGTACATGTCAGTGTTGTTTTATTGAACTTGAACAGACTTCTAACCGATGCTGCTTTGGTCCAAAAGGTTTTACATTTAGCCAAAAACACCTCACTGTGTATAAATAACCGTACTGTTACACTGGACATCTGTAGAGGTCACATAAAGTGCCCTGCTGGTCAAAATCAACATTGATGTTTGTACATCGGCATACATTGACATGACAATAACATATACAGTATGAAGTTAGCACCAAAACTATTTTAAACAGTACAAAATTCATATGATGGTACTTTTTGATAAAAAAAATGGGAATGCCTGAAAAATCAACAACCAGCCTAAATACAAGAAAAATGACAAATGAAAACTTTGTACATATAAAATAACTTCCGGCAAAATACAAACCATGAAATGGGCAGAAAGAAACTGACACAACAAAGAGCACCTGTGATAAGATTTGGCTCTTTGATATTGAAATACAGCAAATTATTTAAAAGGCACCTGACTATTTACAAATGAATGAAAGAAATATAAAAAATATACATGAGAAAGAAGTGAACCAAAAATAAAACCTAAAACAGTAGACTGGACTGCTGGGGTGATGTCAGGTGAGGTCACGACACACTGCGCGAGCTGCTTTGTGGCTCTGATGTTTCACCTCTCCTCTCATTGGCTGGAGATGTGTAGAGGAAGTTACAGCACACATACAGAGGAAAGGACAAGAGCCGACTGTCCAGATTCATCACCACGTACTCCTGAGATTATAAAACAAGAAGCAAGGTCAAAACTTTATGCAGTTCTAAGGTAAATTATTTTACTCTGACCTCATGATAAGATACCTGGTCCTTTTCAAGCGTAACAAGCTGGTAGCCAGTTGAGCGGCTGCAAACTACTTTTCCACTGTTGTCAAATGATGCAAGACGCAATCTGAAATGAAGTAAAACATGTTTGAAGCTACTTTGTTCCTTCTGTATTTAAATTGAATATAATTATAATTGAACATTAAAGGTGTATATATAATATACTAAATAGAAAATAGTTTTACATTTAATATAAAAAAATGGAAATAATAAACATTAAATGAAATATTACATCAGTTTTCAATGACACGTGTTTTGATAATAATTGAATTACTTTGTTATCTAGAAATTAAGCAGGTAATTTGTATTTGACATAGAAAAAATAACTGTGTTCAGCTCAGGGCTCTCACTAAATCCTTGGTGTTTCGAGTCTGACGTCATCACGCAACCATGTTTTCTGGCAAGTTTAACAATCATAGGTAGTTTAGATGGTTAGAGTTAGGTTAGGGTAAAGGTTTTGTAAGACTCGAAACACCAAGGATTTAGTCAAAACCAACAAGCCACGCCCACGGATCTGACTCCTAACACCAAGGTTCAGCTCACCTGTATGCAAGATGTCGACGTGGTTGTAAGCTGACAGCGCCCCCACATGGCTGACTGAGTGTGTTTCTTTTAAATATAATGAAGCGGTTAGTGTAGGTCACCAGCAGGTCAAAACCATAATTAAACCCGGTCCATCGCCAACAGTACTGTAGGAGAGAACAAAAATAACCATACTCCACGAAAAACCAAAAAAACGCCATACTCTAACCACTGAGCCGCAGGAAAGCTTGAGTTGTGGCCAAAGGTGATGTCCAACTTTAAAGGACCCAGCCTTTGCTGTTTTAGAGGCTTTGATTATGTTTTCTGGGTGTTTAACAATGGATGTTCATGTTTCTAATTTCAAAAAACGCTTTATATTTCAAGTCTATTGTTCACCGCTGTCCCTCTTCTAACAAAATGACTGGATTTCTTCCAGTCTATATAAAGTCCCTCCTTCCGAAATGCTCTGATTGGTAAAGCTGACCAGGTCTGTCGTGTGACCAGCTTAGAGTATGTGTGTGAAGATGTCCCACCCATACCATATCAGCGAGTTCCGCTCCTCAAGCTGTTGTGATTGGTCGGTCCCCCTCTCAGTGCACGTGTATTCATAAGCTTTGGCTTTTAACAATAAACAGTAACAATGGCGTCAACTTCACTTTATCAGTTAAAAACATGCGGATCGATCGAAGTGTAACGGAGGTCTGCTAGTGCATGTGCAAACGTCAGTCTTTGTTAGAAATCGCAATTTTTTTTTCATTCACTTTTAGATAGAATGCATATTTTGTTCCGACACTTTAATTTTTGAAATTTTACATGTCTAATACATGCATGGGAAACTTGTAACACACCAAACACACAGAAAAACACGTATTCGCGCCATATGACCCCGTTAAATAGTTGTAAAACCAAAGTTCAGCTTTGAATTTAGGCAGCATTGCCAACACACGAACAAAGCTTACTGAGCCAAGGCCTAAGAGAACAACTATAAAACAATACAACACCAGAGGACCAACAAATATTAAAATTGTTATTTCATGTGCGCTTTCGTGTTTCTATGCATTTTTTGTAAATTAGAATAAAACTCATATGCCCTAACAAGCTGTAGCCTTTTTTTTTATTAAAAAAAACACCTTCAATGTTTGGCGTTTTGCCTATTTTGTCCCATACACTTCACATTCTAATATTTTAGTCTAACCTGAGGGGGCATTAAAAGCAAATATTGCACAAATATGCCCCACCAGACATCACTTTCGGCCATTACTGTATTTTAGAGTCAAACTCACGTCTCCATCTTTGATCAGTTTTCGGCCGCAGCGCATGCTGTTCAGCTCAAACTCTTCTTTGTTGGCTTCTTGGGGCCTATAACAATTGCATATTTATATTATTAAAAAAACTGTTCCTGTCCATTTCAGTACAAACTTGCATATGCTGATGTTAAGCTGTACAGGTGTGATGACATGGTTGCCTTACCCATTATCATTATCATGTTCTGTTCTCAGCATGGCAAACCATTGCTGTTTGTACACATTGTTCAGCCACTCTGAAGAAAAGAGAAGCACAACAAACCCAATATAGTGCGAGTTTCAGACCAACCCACCACAGACAAGTACAAAGTTGTATGTTTGATTAACAAAGTTATCTTAACACAGTTATATATTCCCTTTTCTTCTCAAATCCGTCTGACGCAAGTTTGCCCACACCTTCACATTAAAAACATTTAAAAACACAGCCCCTTCCTGTCTTTTGCTGAGCAACTTTTGGCTAGAAAAAGCTGTAACAAGAACAGCTCCGTTTAAGGGTCATACCAGGAGGCACGATGTTATCCCGTTCCAGCATGCGGGCTGAGGCAAGGTCATTGATGATGTACTGCAGACGGATGTGTCTGAAAACAGGGACGAATGTCATCCCGTCATCTGTGTTCAAGAATGGCTCGTCGTCTCCAGACTCTGTTAATCAGAATGAGAGTTAGGGTACGGATTTGTTTATGTGTTTTTTACGTGTATGCAAGACTTACCACTTCTCCTTTTACAAAGCCAGGCATCTGCATCAAGCAGAAGCTGTTTAATAGGGCCGTCCCAAGATGGGTTAAGTTGTAAGAACATCCACTACAGGAGAGAAATAAGATACAGCTCTGCTGCTCTCCATCTTTGTTCCAAAATCTAATATTGTTTGTAGATCAGATATGCTCAAATTTATAAACATTTATAAATGACATTTGTCTCTGCTCTTTGATGTACGAAAAGTGCTAGGCACAGGAACCCGCTAGGTTTTGGAAAAGAGCTACCGTATGATGTCACTCACCTTCTTCAGTGCAGTGTAGACGTCCATCTCCACTTGCATTACAAACAGATCAGAGGACTGAATGAGTTGTTCCATAATTTCCACCCTAGAACCAACATATAGAACCACTGAATTTACACATATCAACACTAAACCTTTGAATGAGGTCAGATATAGATGCACATTACGAGATCGTACCCGAGCTCCTTCATGAGGTCCACATTCTGATGAGTCATGAGGTTATTGAGGAGCCACTCTAAACACCTGTAACTCACAGAGAGCGTGAATGTAACGATCATTATAACATATACATATTTATATATGAAGTTAGAGAGTTATAAAACAAAACAACTAACTTCTTCATGACGGAGTCCAAGCCATACATGGTGGCCGAGTTATAATAGCTGCACACAGTTTTGACGTTCACATTCTCCTTCATGGTTTCTCCGCACTGCTGAATCAGTCCATCCTGGCAAATACAACAAAAGAGAAAACTACGTCATTTAGGATTGCAGAAACTTATATACAAATTCTGTTTTGCTTCATTACCAAAATCAAGTTCAATGTAACATTACACATACAGTACTTACAAGTTGAAGCATACAAGCAGCAGCGAGAATATTAACAACCCGGCTCGGTTTGATCAAAACGTCATCCCGGTAAAGTGACCCAAAAACCACTTGCAAGGCTACAGAGAAAGCAAAGAATATGAATGAATGTTTTGGATATTGGATTCTGACAATATGAACATCTTATTTTCAAAGTACCCTCCGTGTCAATATTCTGATCCGGAATCTCCAGCTCGATAACCATCATGTTGGATTCTTTCCAGGACCCACTGAACATGCTGGAGAAATATCCAGACTGTACAACGACAAGGGAATAAACAGTGTATATTAAAATAAAGACACACCAGTCAAAATAAATGTTTTCAATCTGAGTTATGTTATTTATACAATAACACTGAACAGGTGGACCAACCTGACACAGGTAAATCTTGTGTAGTTTCCACTCCTGCCCAAGGGCACAGATTTTGATGTCGCTGTTTTCTCCATTCAGGAAAAGCGTCTGGTAGATGTACTTGGAGGTACTTTTCAATTTCTTCCTGTTTAAGTCCCAAAAAGAGTAAGGATAAAGACCACACTTTTGTCTGGAAGATGATAGAACGTTCACACATCTAACTATTGCTGTTATCCATGATACATCCAGGTGTTCTCACCTGCGTGGTGTGTCCAGCTGACTGTCCTCTTCTTCCGGCTCGCTGTCACACTCACAGCGCGAGCTGCGTTTTCTCTTCCTGCACTCGCACCGGTGTCTGTTTCCCGCGCACTGCCTCTCCGCAGTGTCCTCTGGGCCCCGCGGGGTCGACTGGAACCGGCTCCCAAATGAACCCATTATATATTCAACCTGAACCACCACATAATTACAGCATGAGTCGTAGTCAACACTCAAAAACAGCATGCTATGGTAACTATAGGTTACACACATAACTTACTTTAGATGTAGTTAACTTAGCTAGTAGTATAATATTAATACACACGAATCGCTTCCTGACTATCATTCATTTTAATGGTTTGGTACAGAATACAGAGACACTACAGTAAGGTTGTGCTTTGAAATGACCGGATTGTATTGTATTCTCGCCGATTTGGTGTCAGTATTAACGTTATCCTTCCTCTTTTTTTGTTAAACATAATTCTTCGTTCTACCAGTAATGTTAGCTGCAGATTAAAATGGTTTGCATGGGTAACGTTAGATATTCTCACCTCTTGTAACTGCTCAAAACACGCTCCTTCCCTTCAAAACACTGGGGACGCCCAAAATCTGCTCATAAACAGCTGCACAGAGGCATCGTTAGGCTTGGAGAAATTATATATTAGGCGTTGATAACGACATTTACTGATGAAGGTTTAATTAATCAAACAGCAAAGCCGATTGATCAATAACAAACACAAGCTACGCGACGCGTCTCCTCCACGTCACGTTTCTGTGACGCTAAGCAGGTGCTACTGCCACCTAGCGTCATGGAGTTGTGATATGATGTCGCTCTTCCTTAATTTCTTTCTCCTTTTTGTTTTTTGTTTGTTTTGTTATTCTTGTTTTTTCAACCTTTTATTTCTCATTTATTTTATAATGTATTGAATCTGTACTCTTGCTTGAAATGAAACATTGAGAATATTTCTTAATAATTTCCTATTTTTCATTTTAGGAAACGTTAGCAAGAAGGCTAGTAAAACGATAACATATTACACGTTTTTCTTTAAAACAGCGTGCTTAATATTTTACCCATATTTTATTATATGCATAGGGCACGAAAATGAAAACCTTACAGTAGGAATAATCCTGGGTTTCAATTTGTTGCACGTTATTTTTATCCAGACTAACATAAGCACTAAACCTACAAATCAAATCACCCACTCACTTACACAACTTACATATGTCCACTAGAGGCGCTGCTCGTTTACAGTTCGCCTTGAAAGGGCGGGGCTTGTGGGACGGAACCAACCAATCAGCGTCTAGATGTCGATCAAGTCCCCTACTTTTTTGCGTCGTAACACCCATTCAGGGCACTGTGCGTCTGTTTGACACGTACCCCAGTCTGATGACCGTTTAAATAACCCCATGTATCGTAGCTATAGTTTTTAGGTCGGTTTTAAACTGACAGATCTTTCAAAACATTAAGTGCAGGCTGCTTTCATAAGCTGGAAACATGGAGCCAAGAGCGAGTGACGCGGTGGCAGGTAAACACTGTACTAGTAAAAGATATTTTTTGCATGGATAGATTTCTACCAAATAACAGATGTAGTGTAGAGAATTACCTGTAGTGTGCGTCTAAACGTTTGCTTAAATTCATAAAGTACAATAGAGTGAAAATGTAAATATTGTATTTGGTAATATTGTATATTTAGTTAACGTTAGTTGATTTGAGACTGAATAGCCATTTTTGTTATGGCCGAATAGCTTTTAGCTCTGGGATATATTTGATAAGAAATATGCATTAGTAGGCTTTTGGGATGTTGACAAATCTAAGCACGTTGTCTGATCTAGGGAGGTTATCTATTGCGCAACCTTTTCAAGTACCTCTCCATAATAACTCACTGCTGATACAACTGAGCTTCTTTTACTTTCTTACTTTCCAGGTGGCCCATATGTTGAACCATCCAATAGGAAGAAAAAGACCAACAAAGACACCCAACAGTCCACCCCCACCCCATCCGAGCAGACCAGCACCATGAAGCGTCTCTTTGGTTTTGAGAAGGAAGATCTCACCTCATGGCATCGACTGGTGTGTCTTCTGAATCGGCCCACTGACCCGGCCTCGCTGGGCATATTCCGTTTCTTATTTGGTACGTTTTATAATCTCTATTATACATCACATACAAAAACATGTCACGTCAACTCCTCTGATTTCAACACTCTCCACTGTATCTTATTATCTTAGGTATGGTAATGGCGCTGGACATCACACAGGAACGAGGCCTCAGTCACCTGGACTACAAGTATTTAGACGGGGCACCCGTTTGCCGCTTCCCTCTTTTTAACTTCCTGCAGCCCTTGCCCATGGACTGGATGTACTTTGTTTATTTTGTGATGTTCCTTGGTCAGTGCTAATCTGTATAGTGAGCACATATTGTTTTTGCGTTTATCGCTGTAAAACTGATTGTCTACATTTTTGTTTCGCAGGCGCTGTTGGTATCATGCTTGGCCTTTTTTATCGCCTTGCGTGTCTGATGTTTATATCCACTTATTGGTACGTGTTTTTCCTGGACAAAACGGCCTGGAACAATCACTCTTACCTATACGGGCTCATTAGCTTCCAGCTGACGATCATGGATGCCAACAGATACTGGTAAGACACCTGCTAGGTATAGTTTATCCAAAGATAAAAATACTGTCTTCATTTATTCACTCTCATGTGGTTCAAAAAGTGTACATAACTCTTTATTTTGCAGAACACAAAAGAAGACATTTCGAGTAATGTCTCGGTGGTTTTGCGTCCATATACAATGGAAGTCAATGGGGGCCAAAGTTGTTTGGTTGCCGACATTCTTCAAAAGTGTTTTTTTGTATGTTTGTTATTATTTTCTTTACATTCAGGTCCTTAGATGGACTCCGAAACCCCAGGAAGAGGAACGCTCATGTACCGCTGTGGAACTACACTGTACTCAGAACTCAGGTGATTTATCTCCATTTTCCTGGGAACATCTGTACTGGGTTGTAGATCATAATCTAGCAGATACAGTATAATGTCACTGTGTTTTATATGAGAAATACTAAGTGTAAGTTGCCTTTTATAGATTTTCATAGTGTACTTCATTGCTGGGGTCAAGAAACTGGATGCTGATTGGGTGGAGGGGTACTCCATGAAATACCTGGCACACCATTGGTTATTTGACCCCTTTAAGTATGAAACATCTCTTTCGGCAGGACACGTTTTTGACATAGCTAAAATGAAATAGTCTGTAGTTTAAATGCTTTTTTTTACTGTGTTGCAGAGTGATTTTGCCTGTGGAATTGGTCAATCTGATGGTTGTCCATGGTGGAGGTCTGATCTTAGACCTGACAGCCGGGTATCTGCTTTTTTTTGACGCCACACGTCCTGTCGCCTTTTTCTTTGTGAGCTATTTCCACTGCATGAACTCCCAGCTTTTTAGCATAGGTAAAAAGATTTGAGTTTAAGGGATTGTTCGTCTGAAAATGAAATGATGCCATCATTAACATTACGTGTACATTTCGTCTAAATCTAAAGATCTTGATGCCTCGTTGTCACTGTATGCTTTTGTTGTATTTCTAGATTAAACTGAACTTGAAATGATTCATCTTTGTGTTTTCTCCACAGGAATGTTTTCCTACACTATGTTGTCCACAAGCCCTCTCTTCTGCTATCCTGATTGGCCCAGGCGCTTTTTTGGCCGTTTCCCAGAATTCTTGCAGCCTGTACTGCCCCTCATCTCTCCTCCACCGGGTCCCAGCTCCTCGTGTGTGTACCTCAATCCACCCAGCGACTCTGGCAGACAAGACGGGCGAGATGAGAGCCAAACTGTCTCCAAACCCTCCACACCGGGCTGGAAACACAAGCTTGGAGCGATCTTCACTTTGGTTTACATCGCAGAGCAGCTCTTCCTGCCGTACTCGCATTTCATCACACAGGTGATTTTAAACGGCAGTCAAAGGACTGTTCAGGGTTCAGTGGGAGTTATTTTAGTCTTGTCATGGTTACAGCTGGCCACTTTGGAATGTGGAGGTACACCTGGTCAGGCAATAAACATGAAAATACATGTAGTTCTTTAGAGTATAGCCATGAGATTTAGTGTGACGGAAGCATTTTCTAATGTTGTTTGTGCAAAGAAAAGCTAATCTTTCAGATTCATTCTCATGACACCAGTAAACCCTGGAAATGTCGCATGATAACAAGAAAGGGAGTCACTTTTGGTTAAATCACACGGAAGTTCTTCGTCCATCGTAGTATTGGTTATTTATAACCAGGAAATGAAAAGTAGAATAGAACCAACTAGAAAAAAACCACACATTGTTTACTGTAAAACATTTCATTTAATTAATAAAACTTAGTTACAATGCGCAGTTTATGAATAATACAGTAATAATATAGTTTATGAATCTATACAACACACAATACTGGGTTGATGATTACTATTGTGTGATGATTTTTTAAAACAAAATGTAAAAAACTAAAAATGTAAATAACTTCTTCTGCTTAACACAAATAAATATATTTTGAAGAATGTTTGTGAGCAAACAGTTCTGGGGCACTATTGAATTACATAGTAGAGAAGAAAACTACTGTTTTACTACCCGGAACTGTTTTGCTTTCCACATGATCAAAATATCTTCATTTTATACAGTGTTGGAACAACTTGAGGGTGAGTAAATAAGAATTTTAATTTTAGGGTGAACTTTAAAGGCGGGGTGTCCCATTTTCGAATTACGCTTGTTTAGACAAAGTCGGGCCGAGTACCAAAACAACCTTGTAGCCAATCAGCAGTAAGGTGCACAGTGCACAGGACGGACATTAGTCGAGCTGACGAAAGCGAAAGATGGTGGTAGGGGTGTGTCTGTTTTGGTGATTTGAACAACAACAACGGCTAAGAGAAATCGGACACCCCGCCTTTAATAGTACATAATTAGATTAGCTTGAAAAGGCTAAGAAAAATAACACGTTGAATAAGAAAAGGGAACTAAACATTTACTCAGACTACACAAGACTAAATAAAGTTCCAGTAATCGCAATTATTTTGCGCGGAACTCTTGTTTGTAGTAACATTACGCTGCCAGTATTGATGTATTGAACCAAGAACATTCCTTTCAAAGTGAGCTTGTATGTCTTTTCTCTTTACGTTCCCTTTCTGATATATCGTTGATGTCTAGTTTGATCCAGAACGTTGACTTGTTTCACAATCAGTGTAAACACAGCTATCGAACAACAGCACATACCTTTGGAAGAGGAATACCAGGGGTGGAGAATGAGTCATGCTAAATATGTGTAGCCAGTCACGTCTGGTGTACTAGTTTTATTTCAAATTGGCACACGTATCACTTTTACTGTTGATGTTATTTGGGTTTAGGGGTTTGTTTAGAGTAAACTTTATTGCATTACTTTTTTTAAAGATCGTTGGCAACATTGGCCCCCATTGACTTCCATTGTATGCACCATACAACCATTGAGACGTTGTTCAGAACATCTTGTTTTGTTTCATATATAGAATTATTTTTTGAGGGATAGTTCATCCAAACATGAAAAATATGTCATCATTTAATTTCAAACCAGTATACATTTCTTTGTTCCAATGAACACAAAGATATTTGGTATGTTAGCAATTTTCAGTTCTGGGACATCATCCACTACCATAGTAGGACATTATTTTTTATTTTTTTTGTTCTGTTGAACACATAATGAGATATTTTGAAGAATTTAGGAAAACAAAGAGTTCACGGGCACCTTTGACTACCATTTAATTCTTCCTACCATTGTAGTCAATGAAGTCCCAGAACTGAAAATTACTAACATTCCAAATATCTTTCTTTGTGTTCATCGGAACAAAGTAATTTATACAGTTATGAAATTACATGAGCGTGAGTAAATGATGACAGAATTTTCCTATTTGGGTGAACTATCCCTTTAAGACTTCATTTGACTTGCATTTGTCTTTGGATTACAGGGCTATAATAACTGGACCAATGGACTGTACGGTTACTCGTGGGACATGATGGTTCACGCACGTTCACATCAGCATGTCAAGATCACCTACAGAGACAGTGTCACAGGGGAGGTCGGATACCTAAACCCTGGAGTGAGTCGCTCACAATTTCACTTGAGATTCAGAAATTGATTGTAACATTCACAGATGCAGAAATGTGAGTAATCGGGTGTCAATCTGGTGCAGGTGTTTACTCAGAGCCGGAGATGGAAAGACCACGGAGACATGTTGAAGCAATACGCTACCTGCCTTAGCCAAAATCTGCCCCGTTTTAACATCTCAGATCCGGAGATATACTTTGACATTTGGGTGTCTATAAATGACCGCTTCCAACAAAGGTCAGCAATGTACACATATTCGAATACATCACATCATTTTGTCAAATTAAAGTATGATTTATGATTCACATTCCTAAATAGATCAAATTCTTCTGTCCTGTAGGATATTCGACCCACGTATTGATATAGTGAAAGCTGATTGGTCGCCGTTCCGTCCCAATCCATGGCTCATGCCGCTGCACGTGGATCTTTCACCGTGGAGGGCTAAATTTGAAGAGATAGAGGGATCTTTGGACAATCAGACTGAGGTGGTCTTCATCGCTGACTTCCCAGGTATGCCTTTATGATGTCGACTTTGACAGGAACGCAGAAACGAAGTGCATTTTTTATTTAAATGCACCGACGCTTGTTATGTCTCTTATATCTCCTCAGGCCTTTATCTTGAAAATTTTGTGAGTGAAGATCTGGGGAACACCAGCGTTCAGGTTCTTCAAGGTCTGGTGAACGTTGAGATAGTGGACGAGAAGAGGAACTACAGTTTACAACCAGGAGAAAAGATGCAGGTACGATTCTCGCCGTTTCGTTTAATATTTTAAATCATAAATATACTTTTTCATGTTTTTATTTGTATGCATATTTTTTGTTATGTATTAAGCTTCCAGCTGGTGCATATCACAAGGTGTACACTGTATCTGATAAGCCGTCGTGTTACATGTACATCTATGTAAATACTACTGAGGCGGAGCTGCAGAAAAACTTTACAAAACTCCTTGAACTTCAGGAGAAAGTGCGAAATGGAACAGGTATGCCAGATTTCAACGGTGTTAAAAAGCTTTGAATTGTTACAAATTCATTCACATTCAAAGAAAAAACAGATTTGTTTATTGTGATTATAAATTAGGGATGTAACAATATCAAAATCTCACTGTATGATAATACTTCGATATAACGTCCACGATACGGTGTTTGTTGCAATGTTTAAAATGGCAAATGATGACTTGGAAATGTGCCATAAGCATTCTCGTTTCTTTATCCTCTACTCATAACTGTTGCTTAGAGGTATGAGTTATAGTATGAGATGGGTCAAATGACCTAAAAATCCATTTTATAAAATGATACAATTGCACCAGATGGACCTTGCCAAAGGTAACATCTATTATTATCTAACATTCTCTATGTTGAAGGCCCGGAAGACCTATCGTTTCATACAGTCATGTGACCACGATAATATTGAGACAATGTTGCTTTTGCGACAACACCACATCGATAATATTCTTACATCCCTATTATAAATACATTTCATTTCGATGTACAAGGTGCCACCAATGCACCTGACAATTTTAAACCAACAAACCAAAATTTAACAATGCTTGCAACATAAACAGACCTTTTGTTTTGTTAATACACTTTTCTAAGTTCAAACCATTTTTCAGTGCATTTACACTGAACAGGCAAACGTTTGTCTTGTTATTTGTAGAGACTGAACCTTTACCGGCAGAGCTGCAGCCGCTCATCACCGGTCTCGATGACTACGACACGAACGACACCGTGATCGACCCCATAGTCCGAATCTTCTTGAAACGCCAGAAGCGAATGGAGACCGTAAAGAAACGCAGAGAAGCCTCTGTGGTCGAGAGGTTTCAGAGATTTGCTTCAAAGAAATATTACACGATTAGACGAGGGTATGTCGAATTGCTCTGTATTGTTTCTGTACTTATATCAACAACTTTATTATTTTGTGTCAGTCATTTTCAATGTGTGGTCTGCGATGTACACTGTTTGATTTTCAGGTTCCTCATGACAGCCATTGCTTTGCGTAACCTGGCAGTGGGTTTGCCACCCCTGGAGCAGCTGCAGAGGGAAGTGGATTACGCCAACCTGAAGGAACCAGAGGCAGAGGCCAATCAGGACGAGCGTCTCAAAGATGAGGTTGGACACGGAGAGCTGTGAAAGTGACTGCAGAGAGCATGTCACCTGTATTACAACACATGAGCAAATGCTTTAGTAGGTCAGTATTTTGGAGAATTCCATAAATGTCTATGAATAAGGTCATTTGTTTACAGTTTGATCTCATTCGTTTTTTGTTTTTGGAAAAATCATTTGAAATATCAATGTCTTTCATTTTAAGGGCTAGTTCACCCTAAAATTTAAATCATGTCATAATTGACTCTCTCTCTTACAGTATGTGTGTCATTTCCATACAATGAAAGTGAATGGGGACGGGAGCTGTTTTGCTTCAAATCACTACAACTTTACTATATTTCAGCCTTACAGTGTCAGTCCCCATTCAGTAAAACAGCTTGAACTTTCATAAAAATCTTTTATTTTGTGTTTTAAAGAGGACGTCATACAGGTTTGGATTTACATGAGAAAGATCAAATTATTACAGCATTTAATGTTTTGGGTGATCCGTTCCTTTAAATATGCTTTTACTGGGTTACTGAAATTTAAGTGTGAACACTAAGGTTTTCTCAAATGTTTTTGTCATTTTAAAAATATGTTCTGAAAACAGAAATATTAGTACAATGCTACAACTTGCTGTTAAACATTTTAGTATTAAATGCCAAATTAAAGGTTTTAATTCACCTTTTGTGCTTAAAGGGGTAGTTTACCCAAAAAATGAAAGTTTTGTCATCATTTATTCACCCTCTTGTCATTTCAGCCTGTATGACTTTTATCTTCTGCAGAACACAAAAGAAGGTATTTTGAATAATGTTGGTAACCGAAGAGCAACGCTACCCAGTACTATTGTACAGACACAAAACCAATAGACGTGAATGGGTTCCGTCGCTGTTTGGTTTCACAACATTCTTCCAAATATCTTCTTTTGTGTTCTGCGGAAGAAAGTCATAACAGGTTTGAAATGGCTAGAGGGTTAGTAAATGATGACAAAACTTTCATATTTGGGTGAACTATCATATTAAGGTACCTTGCCGTGTACTGTCTCGTTCGATTTGTTACATGATTTTAACTGCTAATGTAAATTAAACAAGTGGAAAATCATGGCTGTAGACAAATCTTGACTGTAAAATGTGCCAGGTATACAGTATGGACAGCTACAGAATGGTCTTTTAATGCATAAGTTTCATTATGCTAAATGCCGAGTGGCCTGAAATGTTTCATGTATTGTGAAAACATCTCAGTTTTATATGCAAATTGATTGTGTGAGGATTAAAGGGCGTTTGTCAGTTTTTGAATAAACAATGCAAAATATATTATGAAAAAAGAGCAATTCATTTAATGAATGAATGTGTGATGTTTTATTGCTGTCATTTTTAAAAACAATGTTCAGTTAAACTCTTTTTTTCAACAATGTTAAAGTGCATTGACAACAATAAAAAGTGTCAAGAGTTACACGCACATCACATGGCACATTTTTCATACGCACAATTAAGACGTCTTAATAAAAACAAACACTTAACAATCTAAAGTGCTTGAAATGGTATCCGTATGTAAAAAAAAATCATGTGTCAGTTTCACTCTCAGTGTTATAGCAGATGGGGTTTGCTGTAAATCATATTACCTCTCGTCACATTATCCTCACCACTATTGCTTTCAACAGTAGTGTAAAAGCTTTTAAAAGCTAGTGTTTAAATGCTCTCATCTTACACAAAGTTGTTTCCTAAAATTATCATGTTACTCCAAGACTAAACTGCATTTTAATAATAATCTACCAATAATCTTTTCCTTGGTCCAATATAGAAGCAAGCTTGGTAACTACTATTACTCTTTCACAGTTTTGGGAAATAACATGGTAAATAGAGACACATACATTGACTTAGACATACATTTGGTTTACACAATTGTTCCCTTTTTGTTCACCATAAGCGAGGCTGGTAATCATTAATTTTCACATCAGAAACTCGTAAAATGTACAAAAACAAATGATTCCATTGGAAAACGAAATGGTTCAATGCTCTTCTAGCAATTTAGCTGATTCTGAACAGATCTGATCAAATTCATCTCAGTCGGTGGATGAGATGTCATGCAAACTTGGTTCAAATCACAGCATGTTTTGTTCTGTCTTACAGAAGATGTGCAAATGTTTGCTGAGGTACTTCACAGTTGATATTTGAGATTAAACGAGACCTTGATTTGACCGTTTACAGAAATAATAGACCTTAAAGTGATAGTTCAGCCAAAAATGAAAATTCTATCATCATTTATTCATCCTTCAGCCATTTCAAACCCGAGTGAGTTTTCTTTCTTCTGCAGATCACAAAAGAAGATATTTTGAAGCATGCTGGTAACCAAACAACACTTAACCTCATTGACTTCCGATGTATAGAAACATGTCTCAAAATATCTTCTTTTGTGATCCACACATGAAAGAGTCGTATACAGGTTATGACTGACATGAGGGTGAATAAATGATGACAGAATTGCTATTTTTGGTGAACTATCCCTTTGACCCCTGTGTATACAGCCCACGAATAACAGTAACACTAAATACTGTGCAAAAATCTATGGAGTGTTTATACCAAAATAAAATGTTAAGGCTGTAATGAACGAATCCTTTAAACTGGCGCTGGGTTATTTAGTGTCGGTAATACGAATCCCTTCTTATCTGTGAAACGTGAGGTGATGTTTTCCACAGCACTCGCTCAGATCTACCTCGGCTGGAAGTCCGGATAGAATATTCCACGTATCACGCCTTCAATTACCATATTTGAAAACGTATCTGCAAACAAATGACAAGTAAACAATTGCTATTTTTGCATTTTAACATTGCTTTTATAAAAAATTATAATAATAATAACCTGTGAATCAGTGACTGAGTGAGTGAGTCAACCAAGCTGGTTAAACTAGAAAGTAAGTTTGACCGATTCTGTCTGCCATACGATTTATTAAGAATTCCAACTTTTTCACCAGATTATGTTGTGCTGTACATTTGACTATTTTGTGAAGTCAACTTTTTTTTACATTAATCATCCTACATTATTTAAAGAACATATTAAATATTTAATTGAAATATTAAAATTAAACTTTGTTGCTCCTAGTGTCAGATTATGAGACTTTAGCCTTAATTTCACAGACAGGGTCGCATTTACTCTCAATACCTGCAGCACTCAGTCTTTTCTCATTGCATAAAAATTCACAAGCAAAGCAACCTACAGTAAACAAATTTATAGATTTTATAAACGAGTTTTACCATTGGTGGCAGGCAGCAGATATGGATCCCGCTGGAAGAGCAGCGCCGGCTGGTGTGTCAGTTTACTGCAGGTTTTGGAGCAGAAAGGTCAGTATGAGAACACAATGACTCATACAGTTCTCTGTTTTTGATGACAGCTCCATAACACAAAGCTGACTGCGATATTTATCACATGTATGGTGTCATTTCCCAGAGGCACTTCAATAACGTCTCAAAAGCAAAGTTATTATGGAAGACTAAACTGATCAGTATGTTTCTCTGAGGACATTTGTGCCGAAACGGAAACCTGTCAATGTTCATTTTGAATGTTTTTGTGCGCTTCTTTCAGGTGAAAGTACTTTAAAAACTCACAAACCTTGATTCCTCTGATTCAGTTTCGAATGACCTAAACAATAAAAAAGACCACAACTTTAACACAATGCACATTTTTAATGATCTTTTTCAGATTACTACATGGAAAAACTCCTTTTAAGGCCAGACAAATTATACCCTATAAAGCCTTACCCACAACTCTCTGTTTTTGGAAGTGACGGGAAATGCCGGATATTGAGGAAATCCAAGAATATCTTTGGAAGAACCTCATTTTCCATGATTATAGTCTATAGCACAAACAGGGGAAAACGAATGGTTATTCCAGAGGTTTGGAGAGGGAACGTTTCCTATTGTTCAGAATACACCATCAGTATATGAATGTTTGGACAGTACCTGAAGATAAAGTTCTAATCCATGTCTTCTCTGCTCGAGAACCTTGGGAACCCAGTTCCTCACATGCTTTGAAGGGATTTCAGGAGGTTTAATCATCTTTTTAAGCTACAAAGAGTGATAATCAGGAAAAAAACACGTTACACACCAGCCTGAAGGTGTCTCTGAAGTTTAACTGTTGCTCTGTTTCTTGAGGTGGAATCAATTGTAAAAGCTCTTTTCATGAAAGTTTCTGGACACAGTAAATTGCTGGTACTAATCTTATTTCTTATGATCACATTAATAATGCCTAGTCTATGTCAATTGCGTAAACAATATATTCCAAGCTACAAAAAAGTGCTAATTCTTGTATATTGGTTACAGGAACTCGGAACGTTTATTTAAGCATTTTTAAGCACATGCTGTTGCTTACATAACCAGAATTACTCAATGAAAAAGGAACAACAAACGTATGTTTAACCCAACGAAGCTCTATAATAACGTTTCATTTAGACTCGTAGCATTGCATTTCTATCTAGTTTATTATCATTATAATTATTTAAAATGTTAAATGCGGTACTGAAAAGATTTAGTTTAGTTCAAACTCACCATTTTATGTAAGGCATGAAATTCACTGTATCGTTTCTCTACAGTGTGCTGTCTACCACACATGAGCACCTCGATCTTAAAAACCTGAAGAAAAAAGGCCACTTTACATTTTAGTATTTTATTGTGAATTGTCATTTAATAAAAGCATTTCAGTCAGATCGACATTAAAAAATATTTAACATCACAGACAGCTCAGGTAAATTCCCTTTAAATGCAGCCTCAAATCCTCCCTAGCAAGTCTACTTTTTAGGGAATCACGAGTTTGAAACACTCTTTGCCCTAGACAGATCACGTTCAGTTACTCTATGTTAAAACTCGACATTGATCGACATACAAAGAGTTAAATGTTTATTATCATGAGATAATAGGTGAGATTTAACACAAACACAGAACTCACCGTGTAGCCCTTCTCCACATTACTGCCCTCCGATCGAAAAGACGGGATTGACACCTCTACTGAATGCATAATCTAACACGATGGATCTGTGGCACGGCGAGTCAAATAACTGGAATCGATGTCCGGTTGGTCGTTAAATGTAAGTCTAGTGGTTGTCAAGTTCACTAGGCGTCTGGTATGAGAAAAATTGAAAATATTCCGTGCGCTTCTTCTCCAGCGCGTGCGGGAGGTTTAGCGGTTAGTCTGGAGATGTAATACTGCCACCTATCGACATAACAACAAATATGCACTGCAGCACAAACAAGTTAGGAGCTCTGTTATTTTCAAAAAAGTAAAAACACAGTTACTATACACCTGTTGAAGTTAGGACTAATCAGTCTTACTTTTCAGATTTCAATTAGACAAATCTACCCTTTTATGTAACTGATTTACAGAAGTTATGACGTTTAAGTCATAATAAACAACTAACTTGTAAGACTAGTCTAAGCATTTTATGCAACAGGCACCTGGTTTCATATGATGTAGAAATTCAACTTTCATGATTTCAGTAAAACGTTTTTTTTTTCGTCAATAGACACAATTTCCCTGTCACAACTTGATGGCTTCTAGACTCTTACCTGAATTCCAGTCAGTTTTATGTATATATATTTTTTACATTATTTGATGAAGGGCTATTAAGTGATTAAATACAAAGTATTTTCATTTTTACACTATCAAAACATAACATACCTCCTGGCTCCTGCTGCATGATTTTTCCCTCATACAATAAAATGAACGTTTAATAAAATTCACACACAAAAGGCCTATGTAACATTAAGAAAGTTGTCAGGCTATTGCTAATATATAATCACACAAATCAAAATTTAAACTATCTTCTGCTATTTGGAAAAATACAAACATCAATAAACATTACAAAAGTGTGTATGTATATATATACATTTAATTTGATTTGCTGGCAAACTGTTGCGCAATATATATTTTTCTGATTGTTTATAGAGTATTGTTGTTTCCCCCCCCCCCTCTCTCTCTCTCTCTCTCTATTTGTGTGGTGTTTATCATTGACCTACAAGAAAATATAAATAAAAATACCTTGGGTGAGGTTGAGTGTAAAGTAATTTATTCAAGTAATTTTCACTATATATAAAAAAGTGCTACGGAAATATGAGCATCTGTATATAAATATCTACTCAGATAGCATTTCTCTAGCACAATAAAGCATGTTTTATGTAAAAACCTCAGTGTGGGTTCATTCACCAGCATCTAAAGGTTTCTTTTGTATGAAATTAAAAGAATGGTGGTAAATGAAATGTGTGGTGTTCCACTGGTTTCCACCAGTATAACCACCATTTCATCCAAACCATCTCTAAGGGAATCCATTACGATACGTCCTATAAAATCATTCTCTTTCTTTTTTCATTTTTGAAAAAACAAAGCAAAAAAGAACAAAAAATTAATAATGCAATTCACTGTAGAACTGTACGTATGCCCCGGCGTTTTACATTGTGTGGCATAATAACTTAAAATGCCCTGCTGATTTTTGGTGACCCGTGACCGGCATCCGTGTCACCATGCTTTACTTCTGATGATCCAGATGATTTAGTAGCTGAAATAAAGCAGACATTTATCAGGTTTATACATGTGTTTAAATGAATCATTCTTTAAGATTTAAAGTATTTGTGAAGAAAGTCACACTCACTGTGAAATATGACATCCTGACACATAGGCATAGTTTC
This sequence comes from Triplophysa rosa, assembly GCF_024868665.1. Taxonomy (NCBI): domain Eukaryota; kingdom Metazoa; phylum Chordata; class Actinopteri; order Cypriniformes; family Nemacheilidae; genus Triplophysa; species Triplophysa rosa. Next base: position 7,349,898 of record NC_079911.1, on the reverse strand, counting down.
CGGTGTATCGTACATCACAGCGGACTATATTGTTGCTGTAGTCAGACTCTGGCACATGGTAACTGGGATTTACACTGACCTACATTAGAAATAGAAGAAGAGGCTGGAGGTCTGGAACGTGACACTGGAAATGACTTGAATACAAGTTCATTTGATTTAGGCCACAAACCTTGAGGACGTAGTTTCCAGGTTTCACGTCAGTGATGTCTATCCACTGGCAGTCAATATCTGCATTGTAAGTGTCATAGCACCCTGGACTCAGACCCTGGAAGCAGAACAACATTTCACACTTTCAGCATGTTTTCAAAGCATAGTTGTCAAGGTATAGTCTCATAAAACAAAGTAACTATTTTACAATGCTTCTAATTTTGGCTAATTCATATGAATGCGTCTCATTCATACATTTGTGCATAGTGCATTTTGCTTTTGCGCCAGTGGACATTAGGGTTATGGGCGGGGCTTCTGTCTTGCCTTTTCCAGTAATCGTAAATTTTTGTACGATTCACAACGTACAAATTCGTATGAATAAGCCACCTCGTAAAATAGTTATGAATTGATGATGCGAGATGAGGGGCCAGTTCCATAAAATGCTTAGACTAGTCTTAGAAAATAGCCATATTTTTTTTCTTCAAGATTGGTCATAACTTCTATAAATCATTTACATAAAAAGTAAGACTTGTTAGTCCTAACTAATTGCTAGTCAGTGAGATTAGTTGTTAAGACACAGACGTAACTTAACGGCTAAGTTTAAACATGGTTGAAAACCTGGCCCCGTTGAAAATAAAATGAATTTTTAAAGTGTACAATAAAAATTTTATTATTAAACCTAGTGAGGTTTTGAACCATCATAAATGCACCAGACTGTTGGCAGAATGTATAGGCATAAGTATTATCTATGTTTTATTTATTAACAAAACAATCCCACAATGCATTGCAACAGACCCTGTGAAAAAAGCGAAATAAATTGTTTATGTACTTTTAATGCTAATGTCAAACTAGTAACAATGTTTCTTGCTATTTGAAAAACACATAAGAGTTTCTGCTTATGTACAGAATCTCAATACATTCTTGTTCCATTTCGTTTATGAAACCTGAAAGATTAAGAATTATGACAAGCACCGTATTGACGATGTCCCCCTTTTTCATGATTTTTCTTGTTTATATACATCAAACTATTAGTCACCCTTCAAGTTTGCCTGTGGGTTTAACAAATCTTTAACCAATAATGTCTTCTTTGATAACACAGATAGTTGATTATTTATCCGCTTAAACTCTTATGTAAATCCATTTACTCTATATATGAGTAGGGCATTCTTTCAAATTCTGGTAGAATTTTTGTATGAGAAACAAAGTACGGATAACAAAGACATAGAATATAAAGAGAGAGTGTGGCAGATGAGCTTATGATTTTTTTCGCAACGGGTTAATTAATACGCATCGGACGTATGTGCAAGGTTTCTTTCCATGACAATTTTTTTGGATGACAGATACAAAAAAAACGCATACGCCAAAGCGGCGTCATTTATACACTCAAATTTTTTCCGGGGGAGGACCCACTCACATTTTTTGTGCTTCCCATGCTGCAAACGCTATACACAGATGTCATACTTACTGTAAACATAGTGGAATTATTTGCATTTATGGTTTAAAATGTCAAATATAAACTAGAGTCACCTCAGTGAATCTCAGCCATTTCCAGCACTGATACATGAATAATAACTTTAAAAAATCTGTAACATCTAACCTGAGTGTGAGAAGTACATGCGTATCGTCTGTAGTAACCGTAGTCACAGGACGTGTCCTCCAGACAGAAGCTTGCCTTGTGTCCCTCAGCGACTCTTCTCTGAGTGCTGGCATCCAGCAGATCATAATGACTGAACTCATCCATGCTGTGGTAGTGCCTGGAAATCACCAAGTAAGGGGATTAACACATGCATCAGTTAGTCATTCAATGCTTCAATTGAATAAAAGATTTTTTTTCAAACACCTGGATATACCATTGCTTTCCAGGCACAGATTTTTTCAAATGCACTTCATGGCTAATGTGTGATCAGGAATGTACATCACTCCTCATGCCACCTAAAACAGCTTCAACGAAGCCAGTGAAACTGCTAAATTGAGTGTTAAATTGTTTCATAGCCAAAAAACACCCAAGTCACACTTCATGCTTTACTAGCACCAACGTGACGTGTATATTTTCACAGTAAAGCGGTCATATCATGTTAAACTGATGCTGAAAACTGATGTTAAACTCATTGTATACACTGGAGGTCACCCAAATGTACGCCATAGCGGGCGGCGAGACGTGGCTTACTTCAGGACAAAACTATGCTGTGAAATAATGGGCCCTTGCTAAGTGTTTTCATTCAGACAAGAGCACAGATCTCTTTCCTTGTACAAACACCACCGCCAGCACTTCGGTCACATATCACGCATTACCTAATTCCGAATCATGATAAGGCCACGTACGAGTTTCACAATCTGGCTTTGACCTAAAGAATTTAGGGCGTCACATTTGTTCCCACTGGAGTTCCTAATAGGTCCGTGATGGGTTATTAAAGATAAAATTACGTTGGAAAATGGAGATTAAAGGATTGAACCTGACAAAATGGGCCTTACTGATGGCAGCTGTGCCATTCCCAGGTGTAGCGTGGCCTGCTGGGAAGGAAGTCGGAGGTGCCCTGGTTCTTGACTCGCTGCGGGAACCTCAGCAACATACGCGTGTCATAGTCTCTCACGCTGGAGCTGTACGCCGAGCTGCCCGACAAGAAAGAAACACACGGTAACAAAATATCAGACATTCCTTTGAGTTTCTCATATTGTCCTAACGGTTCAGAATGTGTGTCTTGGCCGCACGACCACATTTCAATCCCATAAGGAGCAACTGCAATGTTCCAGAAAAACACTCCCCTCGCTTTGGATGAAATGCTGGCCCCGGTAATGTGTTTTAAAGTGTCGTTTAGGATTCATTTTTCATGTAAACAGCTTTATGTGAAACCTGTTTGCGGACTCCTTTCGCTTCCCATCGTGGCAGGCATTTCGTTTAACGCCTTCCCATTTTCACAGCGCTGGTTTGAGTTATGGGATGTTCCTACCACATATGTTTTAAATAGGCTCCCATGACTCATCTGTTACATGAAGGATTGCAAATGCACTGACTTTCAGACTCTGGTTCCAGGCGGCCACCAAAAAATCGAGATTACATTCCTCTGTTTCATATTAGAATTAATAGTAAAAATGATACCTTGCCAAGCAGTTCTCCTCGGAGGCGCATCTGAGATTGTACATTGGAACTCTCTGCACGTAGGCAGACGCTTGGATGTAGTACGGGTCTGCCACAAGATCAGGCAAACCTGGGGAACACTGAAATGTTTTATTAACAGATACAAGAAAACGCACAGAGCTATTTCTGCTGGAAAACAAACATCTTGAACCAGACTAGGGTGGTTTGCTAGTTCTTGAAATACAAATTCTGTCATCTTTGATCACGCTAATGTCATTCAAAACCTCTATATGACTTTCTTCTGCAGAGCACAAAAGAAGATATTTTGATGATTGTTAGTAACCAAAACAACATTGGCCCCCACTGACTTCCATTGAAGAACACAAAACCACTGAGACATTTCTCAAAATATCTTAATTTTGTGTTCCACTGAAGAAAAAGAGTAGGTTTTGTCATACATTTCAGGGTCAAATGTTAGGCCTACACATCATGTCCATGTATAGACGTACATATACATTTACCAGATGTTCTACATTGCAATTGGAAAAAGTGGAAAAGTTCAGATGGGCATAAATACTAAGCTATATTTTTTATCAGAACTTATTTTTATTTCAATAAGTAATATTACTAGAAATATGCAAATATTGGTCATTTGCATTGGTCAATTACAATACAATTATGACATAACATAATATTTAATTAACATATCCCATAAAAAACACAATCCACATTCTAATTGTTTCCGTTACAAATATAAGATAAACCATCAGCTGCATTAAAACAATTACAAAATTCCCTTATGTGGTGTGTTTTGGTACTTAATAGGATTTGTTTCTAAAATTTCAGCATAAATAAGGATTGTTCAAACAAAATAGTACAATAGTAATAGTATGATAGTACAACATCAGCCCTCACCATTCTGAAAGTACCCTGTTCCATATCCCGGGCGCTGTCTTGGAGGGGGTCTGTCGTACGTGTCATAATAGTTATAATACGGGTTGTCTGGATCTGTGGACTTGTACGGGTTGTATGGATCATCCCCAACCATAACATCATCGCCCCGTCTGCTACCGTTCACAGACGGAGGTGGTTTCTGAGGGACTGTGTCGTTGGTCGATATTTGCAGTTGGTCCGTGTGATTCCTGCGCTCCGGTGATTCCCTGATGCGCCCGGCGCGTCCACCTGATAACCAGCGCGAGCCGTGCGCACCTATACCTGACTGCCGACGCTCGGACCCGCAGCTCTGGGACGCTCGTGCAGACGACCTGGCAGGCGCATCATAATTGCGAACGATGGCTATCGGTCTGGCTTGCGTCTGTTCTCCGTCTCGTTTGACCGGTGCCTGATATTCCGAACCTTGACTTACTATGCTAAAAAGTTTGCCGTTGTGTTGCCATTGTATGGTTTGTCTAAGAGCTGCTGATCCTTGGCGCTGTGAAGTGGCAGTGTGTGCTATGCAACTTAATAAACACACATGCGCAAACGCGTAAATGAAGGTGTCAGTTAGACGCATTTTTATACTTGAGAAATTTAGTTCCTATCGTTGCGCTTGTCGAAATTCCAGTAGCCTAACTGAATTGGGTAGACAAAATGCTGGCTCAAGGTGTGCGCTTTCATAGAGTGACTTTTTCAATTAAGTAACTAAACTAAAGTCAGACTTACATGACGACAAGGTAAGATCTCAGTACGACCTCCTATTGCTGTGAACTTACTTCTGACTCTCGGATGCGCAAAGTGTGCGCGGGAGGAGGAGTTGATTCTTACAAGCTCCGGTAACGGAAACCTCTGTTCTTATAGAGCTGTAAAATATGAGCTACTTGATCTTCACAAATAAGACACAAACTTGCAAACCATACAAAAATGTGCAGATCACAATTAAAAACGTAAACGCAAACGTTTAAAACTGCATGTAATATTGAAAGTGTATATTATAGCTAAAAGCAAAAGAGTATCATGAGATATTCAATAGTTTTGTAGAATAAAATAAATATAAATTAATAAAAAATAGGCATATATTCCCTCAATTGCATACATTCCTGATTATATATTCTTCAAAAACAAACTTATTAACAAAACGTTTTAGATAAAATAACATGTTTCTCATGTTGTGTTTTAACAAATTCCTTTTATTTTGACTTTTGGATGAACCCTTAAAAACTCTTGCCAAGTTGTCTCCGTCAATGATCTCATCGCACGAGACTTGCAGACGCAGCAAAAATACATTTTTCGGAAATATGTTACTCATAAAATCCTTTCATCCTAAAGCTTGCACCCCATTTTTCGCACTTTTGGAAAACGTGCAGCATAAAGTCATGTGTGCTTTACGGGGTAGCCTACTACTTTAAACATCACACGTGCATTGTTACATTATGAGATCTCGAGTCTTCACGTGGACTGTTTATAACTTCCAATCATAAACGCACCTGGGCCACCCACGCTTTAACATAGATATCCCTCCAAAATTTCCATCGATTTTTACGTGCTCTCATCTGACCCCGCTGTCTTCTATTTTCCCGTGTGCATCACGTCTTGCACTGGAAGCGTAATTGCCGGGTAGAAAAACTTAATCAACGGTCTTAGAATTCTGCGTCTAGCCGCATTGCCAGTGATAAACCACAGAGACGACCAACTCAGGACGAGATAGAGAGGTTTCTGGAGTCTGAAAGTCTTTTCTTTTTTAGTAGAGCATGATCTCTAAATGTAAGGGTTCACTGTCTGGAAGTGTATAACAAATTACATATTTCATAAAAAAACTTAAAATTCTGTTATTCTGGATGCATCCATAAGTGCAATAGACAAATATTATGCAAACATGCATTTTATAATGTTGCAAACAGTAGCCTATCTGCTGTGGACACTAAAGGGCATATTTTAATAAAACCGACATGTGTGTTTTTTTCAAATATAGAGGGAAAATATGTGGATTGTATAATATATTGTATCCTTAGTTCTTCGCGTTCTTACTTCATAACAACTTACAGATGTACAGCTCTCAAATCTAAACGAATGTAATATACAGTGGTCCAACAGTGGTCTGATAGCTCTAAAAAAATCTTCTTTTGAGCATTTTTCAAATGTATTTTTAATACAAATCATGAGTGTAAGATTTAAATCAGATGTTTAAATAGCTTTAGTTGAAAACGAATGACATTTTTTGTATGTAATTTGTTTTATTTGACAGCGTGTACTTAAAGGGATAGTTGTCCCAAAAATGAAAATTCTGTCATAATTTACTCACCCTTTTGTCATTTCAAACCTGTATGACTTTCTTTCTTACGCTAAACACAAAAGAAGATATTTTGAAGAATGTCGGCAACCGAACAGCAGTGGTACCCATTGATTTGCGTTGCTTTCATGTCTGTACAATAGATATTAGACATTGGTTACCAACATTCTTTAAATATATATTTTATTTGTGTTCTGTAGAATTAAGAAAGAAAGTCATACAGGTTTGAAATGACAAGAGATTTTTTTAATGTCGTCAGACTGTGTTAAATATATTATATATAATAATATATAATATATTGCTAAGATATTTTATGCATAATTGGATTTGCATAACTTTTTCTAAGGACCATGAGAAAATCTGAGTGACTTAAATATTAAAATATGTGTATAAAACATAAACATAATTTGAAGCTCAATCCTACATTATGATGAAACAAAATTGGCTCTAAAAGTTTAAAAGCAGCATTACACAACCTCCCTGAACTGCTTGTGTAATGCCTAACCTTGTCAACAGGGCCAATTCTACTCCCACCAAAAACTAAAACCCAAACGTTCTTGGATGTGCATGAATCCCAGATGAACAAAATACATTTGAACCAGAGTGAGAAATTATGCTTTGGGGGCTCACATAGGGAAGACATGAATAAAACGAATGTCAAGTACAGCAGTATGGTGTATAACACAATAAGATAAACAAAAGTGTGGACAGAAACTTGGCAAAACCCTCTGATATATACACACAAAGAAGTGAGTCAACAGGCCGCATTATAAAATCAGACCGTAAATTCCTTTTCCTCCTCCATCTGCCCAAGCGTTCACAGAGATAAATTAAAATGTTTTTCTCCACAAGGACTGAGACGGGGTATTCAGGGAATGGACTACAGGCATCTCCGAACGTCTGCCATGTTCCAAAAAGCCAGATTCAAACATTTTAATAAAGTCTGGCATTCTAGCGTAACCATCAGACATGTCGACAGCGCCGAGCTAAACTGCAGTCCGTCTGTGTTAAAGAAAAACACTTTGACAGAAGTACTTTATTTTAGGACCACGAGCAGACCCATTTGTACTGGGTCACTTTTGTTTTTCGTACCTCACCCGGTACGTGCAGCGGCGGGCTTCCCTTCCTTTGGCAAGTCTCGCACTTGCTTTTCTTTCAGACGGTAGAACCACATCTGAAAGTAATTAACCTAGTTCCTCAATCCACGTCGCTTGCTTTTCCTACAATTGATACATACTCAAAGCTGTATGGTGAATACACAGAGGGTATATAGACCTAAAAGTAGCAGTCACAGGAAAACAAAGTGAAGAGGTGATGTGAATCATCATTTTCCAACTTAGTATTTGTCTTGTTTTCCAATCCAAATAACTAAAAAATGCTTAAATCAAGATACACTAGCAAAATGACTTAACATAGGTTTTGTATAAAGTATTAAAATTAAGTAAATGCAGCTCAAAACAGGACAATATCTGCAAATGGGGTAAGAACTTTAATTGAACTTTAATGTATTTTTGAAATGTGGAAAAATCACAGATATTACCTGCAAATTTACAAGTTATGTGTAAAATAACATAAAAACATGTCATTTTACTTGACAAAAAATATTTTCTGTGTTGCTGGAATATTACAGTTTTTACAGTAATTTTTTCTTACCCCACTGGCAAGTATTTTTGCTTGTCAATTTATATTTTAGAAAACAAGTCTTGATATTTTACTTTGCTTCTCAAGTAAATTTATCGATTTATGAAATTGAAAAACCTAACAAAAGAAGTAATAAACTTGCTGTGAACTAATTTGCAAAAATCTGGCAACATAAATGTATAAATTAGGCTGTCAAATGATTAATCGCGATTAATCGCATCCAGAATTAAAGTTTGTGATTACATAGCCTTATACTGTATACGTCTGTGTACTGTGCATATTCATTTTGTATTTATAAACCCATACACATACATGCATATATTTTAGAAAAATATAAAAAATAATAAACATTTATATATAATTTAAATTATTATTTTATGTATTATATTATGTAAACACAAACTTTTATTCTGGATGCAATTAATCGCGAATAATCATTTGACAGCTGTATAAATGCTAGTAAGAATTTGCATATAATTATTTTTGAAAACAATCACTCAGATGGTCTTCATAAACTTGCTAAACACCCTAATGAATAATTTTTTTACATTGCTTGTTAACTTAATTTTTTTTTACAAGGAAACCATTTAAAAGCAAAATAAAGTATCTAATATAACACCCATACAACTTGGAAAACGATCACAATAAACTTGTAACTTGGCACAGATGATTTCTGAAAATTTTTCCTTGCATAAAACAGCAGGTTTCCATTACTCAGAAGCAAAGACTGAAGCCTTAACTGGTATTTTGCACACATACACACTGGCCTACGTGGCACTCGGCACGTGTTGACTGGACTGGGAGTGAATTCATAAAAAGTGAACAGGGGGAGGAGTTCCTCTCCCCTTTAAAAGAACACTGATTATGAAAGACTGGTAATGTCGTCTCATCTCTCGTGCTAAGCAGGTCTGTCATGCCCTTTAGGTCATTTTTTATTCCCTCATTATAAATCCTGTAGATGAGGGCTTTTTGTGGGTTAGAATAAACCACAATGTTATTCTTTTGTGGTGGTGAAAGAAGAAATCAGGTATCCCAGACTTCAACTAAACAAGTTGTCCAAAGAAGAATTCTTCTAAAAGTCAGCGGTTTTGTAGTCTAGGCTTGTTTGTCTTTTTTTCTTGTAACGGGGTGTTATTGTAAGCAGTTTGATTGAGGAAAAACAGCAGAAGAAATCTGAGTTTAGTCTGCATGTCTGAAGATAAAAGATAACTGTGTAAGATAGACCATTGTGAAATAACATACAAGTGTAGCAGTATGGGGTGGGGCTTCCCTTTTATTTGTTGATCCTGTGCCGAAATGGGTAATTAGGGTAATAAAGGCTTGCGTATTTAAGTGTGTGAGCAGGAAGCTTTTAGAGGTTGGTGTTTTCATGCCCGTCCCTCTTCTGGTCTTCAGTGACTAGCTCAGCCATTCTTGGCAAGTTTCTTGGGAGTTGCGTCGAGTGCCCGATGAACGCTTGTAGGTAGGATTGCAATCGCATTGCTATGTTGTTGTTAGATTTTGTTTCGTGGAATCAAGGTTGTCTATTGTGTTTGTAGTGGAACAGTTATGAAGGCTTCTTAACACCTAGATGTTTGTTCGCCTGTGGATTTGAGTATGTATGATTTATTTTTTTGATTAATCTGATGCGTTTCTTATTCATTGGTATGTTTTGTTTGCAGTCTCCCGCAGCTCACATGCTGAACCGCGGGTCGTGCTGCTGTTTTTTTCCCCCGTTTTGGTTTATTATCTTTTGTTGTAATTTATATTATGATTTCATTTTCGTTATCTTTGCTTTTTGTGTAATCAGTTGACTCTGGGCCGTCAGGCTAAGTTGGTAGCGCGTTCTTATCCCCGCGACATTTACAGTGTTTCATTTTGGGTTTACGGCTAGACTGAGGTAGGACGTTGAGTACGCTATCCACTAACGTTAATGTTGCTATTTATTGAATGGTTTTCCTTTGTCCTTTTTGGTGCGTTTGGTATTTGAATGAATGGTTAATATTTGAATTGGACCTACTAATTACTTTTGTTGTTTTCCAGTTTGAATCAAGGCTGAGTGTGCTGAGGGGGAGGCTAGTCACGTGGGTGGAGCGCACAGTTGTGAGTTTGGAGCACCAGGTTGTGAGCACCTCTTACTAATGTTTGCTGTGCACATGTGTGCGTGTGGTTGAACACGATTCTTTTCAGCTAGTTTGCCACCCCTGAGGTAAGCTTTAGCCTTGTTAGCTTCTGGTAATTAACTTACCTTTGCGTATGGTCCAATTTATCCTTCCACATTTGATTGTCATTTGAATGACCCTTATGCATGTTTTGAAGATGTCCATTTTTTTATCTTGTGAGTTTTTTTTTTTTTAAATGATTGTAATAATAAACTTTGCGTGCCTTTGCTTCTGACAATTTAGGGTTACATTATATTTTCTTTTTGAAATAAAAGTGCCCCTTGTTGAATGCAATTACACGTCTCTGTCTGCTCCTTGCACCACCGAACCTGTGTTCCATTGTTCATTGAATTCCTTGGGTGCAATTCCCAGGGTGGCGTAGTCGTTACCTAAACCTAGCCAGAGAATAATACCATCCGGTTACAATCTGGCGTAGTCGGCAGGGTGTGTGCATTGTAACAGCGGAGATGTGGATTTTGCTTTTTGTGGATTAACATTGGTGTACATTGTTTTGTATATGTATTGTTTTTTGCCCTCTTTTTTTGTTTTTTTGAGTGGAAAACAACAGCAGCCGACTCTGACTCTAAGGTAATGTCCAAGCCCTGGATCAATTGAGGTCCCTCCGGAACATTCCCCTGTGCTTTCCGTGTGGTTTTTTCTTTTGTTTTCTTTTCTCCTCCTTTTCCTCTGGTTCATAGTTACAGTCATGGAGGATGAACTGTTACAACTTTGAGACATTGTGTTACAACTGAGAATGAGCGTCTGCTCCAGGAGCGGGTTGCAACTGTGTCAACAGACTCTGTTCCGGCCCTCTGTGACAACCCCGCAGCACTGCCATCTACCAGTGCGACTGCTGAAGGTACTACAACTGCTAATGAGAGACTGGTGTTTATCCCACGGGATAGAAAGTGCCCTATGTTTTGAGGTAGCTCTGGTATGAATATTGATGAGTGGGTTGAAGAGGCACGTGCATGTATGCAAGCCCGTCATTTGGCTCCTACGGAGCAAGCTTTCTTTTTATTTGATCATTTGGAGGGAGAGGCTAGGAGTGAAATCAAATATCGTTCAGATGTAGAGTGGAGAGATCCAGAAATTATTATTAAGCTCTTACAAGATCTTTATGGTTGTTGTCAATCATATGTTGCACTGCAAGAGGCTTTCTTTTCCAGGAAACAACAAGGGGAGGGTCTTCATGAGTTTTCTTTGGCTCTGATGGGTCTTATGGACCGTGTGAAACGTCTGGCACGCTGAATTTTGAGTTACTATTACGTGACCAATTTATTGAGCATGTTTGTGACACCTCTCATTGCCGAGAGCTAAAGCAACTGGTAGTCGTCAACCTACAGTTACGCTCTTGGATGTTCGAGGGGAGGCCATAAGGTGGGAACGGGAGGGCATGCCCGGGGGAGATAGAAGACATAGTTATTCAGTCAATTCAACCTATGGTCTTCAGTATGGGGTTCAAGGGGGAGATTCTCCCATGCTACATAATGGTTCCTTGGGGTCTGAGTTGGGGGATCTTAAAAAGATTTTGAAACAACAACAGGATCAGCTTAATCAGTTGACGCAAAGCCTCGCCTCACTTCAGAATAATCAAGGGCATACTAGACAACCCCGTGCTGGCCCTGTAATCTGCAGGAGGTGCCAACGTCCTGGGAACTTTGCAAGGGAGTGTAATGGTGAAGGGCTTGCCTTTCGGCCCCGGACTAACTTTGTTGCACCACCCATATCTTCCCCATCTGTTGCTAGGCCTCCAACTTCAAGACAAGGGTTGGAAAACTGATGCCCACCGAACTGTTGAGCCACAATTCTGGTGGGGCTTCTACTGGCTCTAACGTCATTTGTAACATTAGCGACACAGCTAAATTAATATCCTCATGCCCTCATGTAGATGTTTTTATGGAGGGAATCAAGGTGCCCTGTTTATTGGACAATGGCTCCATGGTGTCCACAATCAAGGAGAGTTTTTTTGCGCAACATTTTAAGACTGGGAGTCTACAGGCCTGCCGGTGGCTTCAGCTCAGGGCTGCCAATGGGTTAGCCATTCCTTATTTGGGCTATCTAGAATTGAATGTTTCCTTGTGTGGAAAGGCAATACCTGGCTGTGGCATACTTGTAGTAAAGGGCTCCCCTAGTGGTGCCTGTGTTCCAGGAGTCCTTGGGATGAATGTGATTAGCAAATGTTATGAGCTCCTGTTTTTTCAGCATGGGTTTGCTTTATTTGACTCTCCAACAGTATCTCACGCCCCTGATCCTGTGTTTCAAGCGCTGCAACAGTATCATCAGGCAGAGGTTAAAGCTTCCCCTGACTTGAAAAGTGTTGTTAAATTACGTCAAGGAAGGATTCAGCGTATTCCCGGAGGTGTGACTAAATTTGTTGTTGCGACTTGCTCAGACCATTTTTCTGGTGGTACAGCGTTATTTGAGCCTCTTGACAATGGCCTACCTGGAGGGTTGTTGGCATCCCCTGCTTTAGTTCAGGTATCCAGGGGTACCGCCTACATTCCTATTGTAAATCTCAGTACTACTGAGGTTTTGCTTTATGCTCGCACCCAGCTTGGTTACCTACATAGTGTTGACGTGGTTAGTTTGCCTAATGGTATAGCTGAATTGAGGGCCATTGAAGTTGCTGGTTCGTCCCCTAGTTCAGTTTTGAGTTAAATTGATGCCCTTGATTTATCAAATCTTGGCAGTGAGGATATTCAACAGGTTAGAACATTGCTGCTCAAGTATGGGTCTGTGTTCTCTGCCCATGAGGGAGACCTAGGGTGTACTAGTCTTATGACATGAGATTCCCCTGTTAGATGAAGTTCCTGTCTGGCAAAGTTATAGGCAGTTGCCACCATCTGAATGTGAGGTCGTTAAGGCCCATATTAACCAGCTACTTGAGGTGCAGGTCATTAGGGAGAGCTGCAGTCCCTATGCTTCCCCTATTGTTTTGGTGAGGAAAAAGGATATAAATCTTCGCCTGTGAGTGGATTACTGCCAATTGAATCACAAAACTCGTGAAGATGCGTTCCCATTACCACGTATAGAGGAGTGCCTGGACGCACTCTCTGGGGCCCACTGGTTTTCTACTCACGACCTCGCCAGTGGTTATAATAAAGTTCCTGTTGCTGAAAAAGATAAAGCCAAGACCGCTTTTTGTACTCTTTTTGGATTATTTGAGTTTAACCGTATGCCTTTTGGTCTTTGCAATGCTCCGAGTACATTTCAGCGCCTTATGCAACGGTTGTTTGGAGAGCAGCATTGTCAGTCCCTTTTGCTTTACCTTGATGATATTGTGTTTTTTTTCATCTACCATTTCACAGCACCTGGAACAGTTAGAGGGGGTGCTGAGTCGACTAGAACAGGAAGGACTCAAAGCTAAGCTCGAGAAATCTGCTTTCTTTAAGCAGGAGGTTGGCTATTTGGGACATGTAATCTCCAGCGCTGGCATCTCTACTGATCCAGGGAAGATTGAGGCAGTGGCCAAGTGGTGACCTCCAAGCCAGGTGGCAGAGCTGCGATCGTTCCTTGGCTTTGCCAGTTACTATTGCTGGTTTGTAGAGGGTTTTGCGAAGCTGGCAGCACCCCTACATAAATTAGTGGCTGAGTTAGCTGGCACGAAGTCTCAGAAAGGGGCTGGATGGGATTTCACGGCAGCTTGGACAGAGACCTGTGAGCAGAGCTTTGAAGAACTGAAAACCAATCTTGCCTCCACCCCAGTGTTGGCTTATGCCAACTTTGCGCTACCCTTTATTTTGGAAGTGGATGCCAGCCATAGTGGCTTGGGGGCAGTATTGTCACAGGAACAGGAGGGTAAAGTCCGGCCTGTAGCATATGCGAGCCGTGGCCTTCGGCCCCTTGAACGGAACATGCTCCATTATAGTTTGATGAAACTATAGTTCTTGGCATTGAAGTGGGCAGTTACAGAAAAGTTCTGTGAGTATCTCTTGGGGCACAAGTGCCTAATTTACACCGATAACAATCCCTTGAGTTACCTTGCCTCTGCCAAGTTGGGGGCCATGGAGCATCGATGGGTAGCCCAGCTTGCATGCTTTGACTATGAAATACAATACCGGTCTGGCAGAATTAATAGGAACGCTGAAGCTCTATCTCGACAGTACTTACCCGCTATGACCACTACTCCTGTTCCACAGTCTGTGCAGCAGTCCGTGCCGGTACAACAATCTCAGGTAATCCAAATGGTCATTTCTGTCTTGCCTCTTCACTCTGCCTCTGATATTCGTTCTCTGCAGTGGGGGGATCCTGATGTTCGAGCTGTGTGGACTCTCCTGAGGGAAAAGACAAGACCTGGTTTGTTGGTGCGTCATGCACTGTCCACCCCGGCTTTGGCTCGGTTATGTCATCGGGATCGCCTAGTGGAGAGGGATGGCGTCTTGCATCGTCGCACCTTTCAGCCTAATGGGGGAGAAGAGGTCCTTCAAGTAGTATTACCAGCATCATTGAAGGGAGATGTGCTCACCCAGTTGCACCAAGACCATGGACATCAAGGGGCAGAGAGGACCACCGAATTGGTCCGCCAACGCTGCTTTTGGCCAGGGATGACAGCCGAGGTGAAGCGCTAGTGTCAAGAGTGCGAGAGGTGTCAAGTGGCCAAGAATACTAATTTTGCAGTTCCTAGTTTTATGGGACACCTTTTGGCATAACGGCCCAAGGAGATTTTAGCCATGGATTTTACAATTCTGGAGCCGTCACATAATGGCCGGGAAAATGTGTTGGTCATGACAGACATTTTTAGCAAGTTTACAGTAGCAATACCTACTCGGGACCCGTGGGCCACTACTGTGGCCCAGGTTCTTGTCACAGAGTGGTTTTGTAAGTTCAGTGCCGAGTCGTCTCCATTCTGACCAGGGTCGCAGTTTTGAGAGCAGTCTTATCCAGCAACTGTGCCACATGTATGGAGTCACAAAGTCACGTACTACACCTTATCACCCTGCTGGCAATGGACAATGTGAGCGGTTTAATAGGACCATGCATAATCTGTTGCGCACTTTACCTGTTTCAAGAAAAAGAGACTGGGCCTCCTGTCTTTCGCAGTTAGTTTTCTGTTCTAACACTACGACACATCAGTCAACCGGGGAGTCACCACATTTTCTTATGTTCAGCCAAGATCCCCAGTTACCAGTAGACTTTTTGTTAGGCAGACTGTGAGAGCCCGAGGCTGGCACAGTGCATGACTGGGTTCGAGAGCATGAAGCCCGACTTCAGGTTGCGTTTGAGGGTGCGAGAGAGATTGACCAGTAATGCCGCAAGGATTATGACAAAAGGGTGAAGGTGGATCCACTGTGTGAGGGCCAGCGAGTGTACCTGCGTAATGTGGGAGTAAAGGGGCGCCACAAAATTGAAGACCTATGGAGCACTGTGGTGTATCAGGAGTTGAAGACCAAGGAGTTGTGTACACGATTACCCCTGTGAACGACCTTGGGAAGATTCGACATGTACATCGAACTAAGTTGAAAGCCAAACTACAGCCGGAGCCCCAGGATATTCCTCAGGGTAGTCCATCAGTGATAGTCGTGACACCCCAGGAGGATGCTAGTGACGATTCATGGCTGTTAGTATCCACTAGCCCAGAAGTTCCCTGTACAAGTTCTGCCCCTATGAGATCCTTCCCTTCTAACCTCCCGGGGTCGGCAGAGATTCCAGTTTTGTCCACGAGGAGTCCAGATATGCAGGAGTCAAGTCCACTTTCCCCTCCTGCTCTGCCTAGCTGTCCAGTTCCCAGGTTGCATGTTGTGACTCAACCATCGGTACGACGGACTACTCGTTCAACAGCAGGGCAGCATTATAATTTGTATCACCTTCCCCAGGCGGTACAGGGGGTGGCTAGTGGGACTGTTTGTTCTCCTAGGCCTGCGTTTCAGGCTGTGTATGCTTTGTTTCGGCCCTGGGACTAGCCCTGAGATATTTTTTTGGGTTACATTAATCCCTAATGTTTTTACCAAGGTTAATTTATCATTGGGACGATGAGAATTTTTTTATTTGTTGATCCTGTGCCGAAATGGGTAATTAGGGTAATAAAGGCTTGCTTATTTAAGTGTGTGAGCAGGAAGCGTTTAGAGGTCTATTGTGTTTTTAGTGGAACAGTTATGAAGGCATCTTAACACCTAGATGTTTGTTCGCCTGTGGATTTGAGTATGTATGATTTCGGGTTTTTTTATTAATCTGATGCGTTTCTTATTCATTGGTATGTTTTGTTTGCAGTCTCCCGCAGCTCACATGCTGAACCGCGGGTCGTGCTGCTGTTTGTTTTCCCCGTTTTGGTTTATTATCTTTTGTTGTAATTATGATTTAATTTTTGTTATTTTTGCTTTGAGCTTTTTGTGTAATCAGTTGGCTCTGGGCCGTCCGGCTGAGTTGGTAGCGCGTTCTTATCCCCGCGACATTTACAGTGTTTCATTTTGGGTTTACGGCTAGACTGAAACGAATGTTTATTTTTTTATCTTGTTTTTTTTTAAATGATTGTTATAATAAATTTTGTGCGCCTTTGCTTCTGACAATTTAGGGTTACATTCTATTTTCTTTTTGAAATAAAAGTGCTCCTTGTTGAATGCAATTACACGTCTCTGTCTGCTCCTTGCTCCAACGAATCTGTGTTCCATTGTTCATTGAATTCCTTGGGTGCAATTCCCAGGGTGGCGTAGTCTTACCTAAACCTAGCCAGAGAATAATAGCATCCGGTTCAGTGGCGGTCCTTCCTACAGGCGACATAGGCGCTTGCCTAGGGCGCCATCTAGTGGGGGGCGCCAAATATGCGGCGAGAAAAAAAATATATAATTAAAATTATAATGTCTATTTATTTTTTTCAACAGTTTTTGCCATCCCTCTATCCACAACAATACTTTGACATAAAAAAATTAAGTAAAATAAATGACAATTCTGACATGACCTTTAGCTGCCAATTAGCGTTTATTTGTTAAAGTTTATTTTTTGTATATTTATTATTTAACAGGTTTATTCTTTTGCACATATTGTTATATTGTTTGTATTATCATTGTTTAAATAAATGTGCAATTCTTTGGACATGAGTTCTTTTCTAGTGGGGAGAAGTCAAGCTCGCCTAGGGCACCAAATGGTCTAGGACCGCCCCTGATCCGGTTACACAAGCAACATACCATTAGACATGGACATGTTTATATGTTTCCAAATATGAACTCATTTATATATTAGAAAATGTGACCCAGTCTGTGAAAAGGCCAGTCTTACATGATCATCCTAAATTATGCAAAGAACATTCAGCCAAAATATAAGCTTGAAATCTTTAATACTGACTATGTACATGATTAAAATGTTTATAAATAATGTCCAAATTCACTGTTTTTCAGGAAATGGAAAAACACCGTGTCAATTTGTAACAGCATTGTTTCAATTTGATACGTTTCAAAGTCAACACATGAACTTCATGAACTTGCTAAATAATAGCAGAAACGTATGCTATATAAAATAACATTAATTTGTAGAAATTACGCAAGATACACAATGAAAAAAATAAGGAATTTATATTTGGATACGCTAATTTAGTCTATGGTAATTCTTTTGGGTACACACAACTGGATTAGACATTTTTAGTCACTGCGGGTCAGTTATGGGTATTGCACTTCAGAAATGTGAGGCGGCCGCCATCTGCTGGTAGCAGACATGCCACTGTATTCCTCAGAACTTATTTCATTTACGCACCCTCTTGTTCTTTTAAACATGTTTAACTTACTTTCTCCAGCAGAACACAAATGAAAATATTTGAAATAATGTTGGTAACCGAACAACGGCGGTACCCATTGACTTGTCACACAAGTCAATGAAAAGTCACACAAAACCAATGAAAGTCAATGGGTACCACCATTGTTCGGTTTAAAATGACAAAACGGTGAGTATATGAAGACACAATTTTCATTTTTGGTTGAAACATTCCGGAGGAACTATTGACTCCCATAGCCTAAGCCAAAAACAAAACTACTATGGTAGTCAGTGGTGCCCCAAAACTCTTTGGTTTCCCACTTTCTAAGAATATATTTCATGTTGAGCAGAACAAGGTCATGTTTACAGGAATTTTCATTTTTAGGTAAACCGTATGTTGTGATTGTAGCTAATGTCTGTTGTATATAGGCTACTTCACAACTTAACTAACGGTAGTCCATTTAAAGTTTAATCATAATTTATTTTAAGTAAACGTTAAAACAGTAGTAGTTCAGTTAAAACAATCTTTATTTCAAACAAATCTTCTCTTGTTTAAAACCTTTAAAAAGAAACAGGATATTTGCATGTTACTAAATGCTGCATCCAATCTCACAAATGTCACAAGTTACTGCTCATATGCACGTTAAGCATATTGTCATTCGGTCTGGACTTCTCCTCTTTCTTTACATCGTTCCAGCAACACTGCGTATGTCTTATTGTCCTGTAGTCCAGGCAGGTCGTGCAGTGTGATGTTAGGCGATCCTCTCAGTAATGCAGTTTGACTAGCCAGCGTCAAGATCTCGAGCACGAGGTACTCCAGCACACCGATGAGAAACACGGCCGCGTCCTCTTCCACGATTTGCCCGGACAGTGCGTCTGTACATGTCTGTTGCACGTCCTCGACTGGAAACACGAAGCCTGCACGTTCTGACAGAGAACTCGCGGACTTATTTTTCGCGGACTTGTTTTTCTTCATAGTCAACAAAACGTGCGACAGAAGTATTTTTCTTCGTGTTAAGATTCAGTTCCTGGAGTTTGTTTTTAGTCAGTGTCGCTCTGCTGCCATCCACAGGGTCGGAATAAACGACACTAAATATCCTCCGTGCACCTGCTCGTTTGCATTCATCAATTAATCATTAAATTAAACTTCTAACTAGGCTTGAATAATTTAGGCTGTTAAGTTTCTGATGGGAAATGCAAAACAAATACCAGTAAAATATGACGTTATTTTACATTCTTTCTATTTAAAGGTGACGTGAACTGGCTTTTTTTATTGTTTTATACTGTTGTATGAGGTCTACTTATGACGTTCGCGTGGTTTTTACATTCAAAAACATCAACATCAATAAGTAATAGGCTATTTTCAACCTTCTACCTTATTTTATTTCTTCTTTAATGGGCGTGCCGCATTGATGATGCTTGGATAGCAGTTTGCATAGTAAACTGAGTTGGAGCCTTCTGTGAATTTGGTTAGACACGTAACGTTAGCTTACACATTATCAGGGCATATCAAGCGATCTCTAACAAAGCAATAGTGACGCATAGTACAAATTTGTTTTACTCACATAAGATTGCTGCGCCATTCCTGTCGGATCCCATTGACGGCACAGCACTGCTTTATAATTTTAATCTCTCCGCAAATCCAACGTCAACCTGTGCCTTGTTCACAAAGGAATCCGCGGTGAAAAGAAGCGAAAAAACGCTCAATGTTTTACCCACGTGAGCTGGAACGTCTTTAAAAATAAACTTCAACCACACATTACAAATGTCGGAATCTGAAGGAAGGTTATGCAGCGACTGTGTTCTTCCACAATCAGGCACTAACTGCACAATATTTTGTGATCTTTAACGGCATGTTTATTGCTTGCAACTTGTGTTACTTCAGTACTGTCATGCACGAACCAGTGGGCTAGAGAAGTAGTCCTTGATATTCTTCTGTGGAGGCGGTGTTCAACCTATCTCCAGGACCTGGCGTTCGCTGGGCCTGGTGTCAATAAAAGTTGTAATATCAAGATACAAGGGCATTTTCAATACTGACACTTACAGGATGTTCGCTTGAATACGATTATCTCTCATATAACAAAAGCTTGGGTTAAAATTGATGTCTTAATTCGTGACACCTTTAAGAAAACATAGTGGATCTTTGCTTGTTGCATATGATAGCTGCACCACTGTTTGGCCTGAGGGTTACTAATTGAATTAAGTTTGTATATTAAATTGTGTATTTAAACATTTATTAATAAATTTATTAATAAATTTAAACATTTATTAAGTAGTTTTATGCCATGGTCTGTTTGAATACTTGACTCTGATTGGCTGGAAGGTGTGCATTTAAATCGTTTAATACAGGTAGTTCCAGTCTGTTGGATCAACATTTGAAATTAACTGACAAAAATAATTGTCATTTTCCCGTCTGATCAAAAATTGCACTGTAAACATAAATAACAGCTTTAACTTGGCAAATAACCATGGTATAAATGGGATTAAAATCCTTTAATGCACGGCTAGCCGTGTGATTATCCCTTACATCATTTGTAAATATTTGATATTTTAAAATTATACTTAATATTTAAAAAAACAAAAATGTGTCTGCGATGTAAATCACCATCATGTAAGTCAATGTTTTACTAGAGCTTTTGACTGATCATAAAAACGATATACTGTATTTTTATTGGTACATACAAATATTATGTTTGATTAAAATATTTTTCTGTTTGGTTATATTCACATTTATGCCTCATCTGTATACAAAAAGAAAAAGGCTGCTATAGCCAATATACAATGTTTATTTTTATTTGTTTATTTTTACTTTGATAAAAGCAATACAGAAACATAATATATAAAAACAATAAACTGTCACAGAAGTGACTACAAAATATTTTTGTTGCAACCGGAACAAATTCCAACATACATAAAAGAAAACATACAGTAAGTGTATAAGGAGTTCAATGAAGTGTCTAACATGATGAATCTTTAGAGTTTAGCATTAAACAACATTTACATGACATGCTAACCAATGCATTTCGTTTTGCAATTTAGTTTTGATGAGCATGACTTGTTATCATCACTTTTTATCAGAGATCAAAGTGAGAAATGAGAGACAAAAAAATTTTGGGGTAAGAGGTTTGTTAGATTTGCATTTTATAAGCTTTTTTATTGTAATAAACAGGAATGCATAATTTTAAAAAACGTAGAGATAACTGTATTACATTTCAGAACTAGCATATGTGTATGCAAATGCATTTACGGGTATGAAAATGGTTACATTGCCTCAAACAGGGGAGAGAATATGGCCTGAGAAGTAGCTGGACCTGCTTATCCTGCTTGCACCCTGTAAAGCCTCGACCCACACACTGTCTCCTTTGTCTAGTCTCAAAATAGCCAGCCCTTCAGCTAATATCTGTTTATTTACAGAGACTGTTTCAGATTGTATCTGTACAACATGATTTTTCATTAAGGTCACAACGGCCAAACTAGGAGTTCCTCTGCATGAAAACTGAAATTGATAAACACCAGGTACACTGCAGAGGAACACCCCTGTTCTTGGATCATAGTGGTTTTGTCCATTGTAAAAGGGCTGCGTAAACACCACAACTTTAGAAGTGGGAGGGATGGAGCCAAGCAAAGCAAAAAAGGCAGACTGTTGTCCAGTGATGTTAATGTGAGGTCCAGGTGGTCCGGGTGGACCTGCTACACCCTGTGGACCTGAAATAAGATGATATACATATAATGTATTGATGTCATTTATGAAGGTTGGGTGGTTTTGGCTTTGAGCATATGCTTTCATGGCTGACATAAGTTCTAGGCCCATAACCAGAATCAACGCTACTGCTGTGATGGTTAGTGTTATCTACCCTGACAAATACACACGGATTGTGGTTGATGGCTTTGGTGGGCATGTTTTATAGATGGTCGGCTTACCCTGTTCCCCTGGAGGTCCGGGAGGTCCTCGTATTGACTCGGTATCTGAGGAGTTAATAAATATTAATTTACAGTATATATTTATGTTGGGATCTGCTTGCATCAAAGTGAAAAATCAAATGTTAAAAAGGAAAAAGCAAATATGCGTTGAAGTCAGAAAAGGGGATTTGGTGAAAGACTAAATGATACAAAGGGTTGGTGTAGTTCAGGTTTCTCAGGAGTAACTTCATATTGAATTAAAGGAATAGGTCACCTAGAAATAAAATTCTGTCATCATTTATTGAACCTCATGTCATTCAAAACCTGTATATGACTTGTGTTCATACAAGCATCCTAATAGTTTTTGGTGGCCACTGTGAAAAGGGTTTATGTCACTACACCAATCCTGTGTATGGCAAAGCATATACTTACTACATACTAGGTGGTCATTCTGTGCTCAGTTTACTGATTTTACAGTGACGTTTTGATTTTAATCTATGATGACACTTTTCACTTGCATTAAGGAGAAAACACTCATCTAACCTCATTTCCAATGTTTGCATTGTTGATGGCACTGACACCTGGAAGGTCAAACACCAAACAATGGTGACCAGTATATATATATACAAAGGCTTCACTACCTGATATGTGCCTGTACTACTCTAAGCACATATAGAGGTAGGAAGAAGCTGAAGCAGAAATTTTGCCGTTAATAAAAAATAATATTTACTCTCCGGTGGCTTACCAGTCTCAATCCAAGGGTTGAGATCAAAGGTTGGGATATTTTCACAGTGAACGTAATTGGAAGAATTGGTGAAGTGGAAGGGATCGATGGGAACTTTACGGATTCCTGTGTTGTCGCAGATGATGCGTGCCAGTGACACTGAGGCCAGTGAAGTTCTTTGTTTGTTGGTGAACGCTCCATTGGTCTCCCACCATAACCTGAACACAATGACACCTGATGTTAACACCACCTATGCATATGTTAGTCTCATAGGTTAAATACGATGAGATTTTTACCTGTCACCCTCACGGATGTTCTGGAACTGTGTAGAGATGAGGCAGGCAAAAAGAGGGCCGACACGCCCACCGGGTACGAAGGGCTCGGCCACGCCCCCTAGCCAGATGTCGATGTTCGCAGGAGTGTCGTAAAGCTCAATAAGCTGCCGTGCTAGGTTAGTGTTGTTCATCACCACGGCTAGTTCACTCTCATTTTTAGGGACGGAGAGTCCACAAAACTGACGCCATGCATTGTAGCCTTATGAGGAACCAAGGATGGGGATCAAGTAAGTTCTGTATATTGTAATAGAGTGATTATGCAGTGTAAACATTCGACTTGTTTCTGGTATGAGACCAGAGGGTTTACCTGGTATACCGTGGTCACGGCTTCTTTGCATGTTGAGGGCGGCGAGGTCCAAGGCTATGTGGCTTGTAAAGGCAAACAGCCTCTCTCGAAGAGCGTTAACCATCATGTGATCCTGTGTGTTTAATTTTGCCGGTCGACCAATCAATCCACGGAGCAAAGGATCTATGCCCCCTAAGCATGAAGTAAAGAAAAATCAAATGTTGTGACAGTTTATGTGGGTGAGTCTCATCTTCCTTTATGGAAGGTCTGTCCATTTGGCGGCCATCTTGGGGTGAGGCCCCCAATTAGCTATTTTCTTTATGGCAATTGGAAAACAAGTATAGTTCCCATCTACTTGATTGGGGAAAGACAAAAATCTTCTAACATTTGTCAAAACACCATTAAAACCAGTTCAGCCAGTTTAACCAGCAATACTTCATTGGACAACCAACTTCACCAGACCATGCTTGTTAAATAAATCCACAAATTAAGTTTTGCTGGTCCATCAGTTGAACATCACCAAACCAGAACTAACCAAATTAGACCTGACTGAAAATTTTCATAATGGTCTAATTTGAACTTTTCAGCAAGGACTCCTTACATCTTCCCTGCTTTACAACTGTTCTACAATCACCGCATCTATAACTGAACCTGCCAAACTCACCCTCAAAGATCACCCTCCAGGGTGAAAAGAAGGCCTCATAAAGGGGCACGCTTGGAAACTGACGATGATTCTGATAGTTTTCATCAAGACGGGATACGATGGGTTGGATGGCCAGGTGGGCAAAGCGGAAAGCTGCAGTGGCAAAGACGTTAGCAATGCTGGGGTCCACATTCCCATTGTAACCAGGATAAACACCAAGGTGTCTGTTGAAAGCATCAGGGCCCACAATGTGGGGCAGGTAGTCCCGAACAACCAACACCTAAAGCAGAAAGATTCCTGATAGTTTAGTAACAAACATCTATTGTAAAGTGAAATTAAGGTGTGGATTTTTTTCACCTGTTGGTAGGCACCCAAAATTTTCCGCGCCTCTTGATAGAGGGTTTCACTACTCCAGCTTGGGTTGAGCACATGGAGGGTACGAGCCAATCGGTTGTGCTCCCTCAAAAATAACGCATGTAATGAGGTAAGAGCGATGTTCTCGACAACACGAAAATCACCTAGACACAAAGTTAGCACATTAGCTGTGCGGATTTGTTCCGAATGTCAGAAGTATTCAAATTTCTTACTGAGAATGAAAAAGTAACTGACCTGCAAAAAAGCAAGGCACCTCTGTCAGACTCGTATCATTGAGAATTTTCCCACGAGTGGAGCATATGTTGCTCTGTACGTTTGTAAAGGGCAGGTGCTCTCGCCCATTGTCATAGTACTGATCATTGACACGTAGCAGGCCACCATCGTTGGTCAGGTCCCGTAGGTTCTTCGCCAGGCCGTCCTCCGCCCCGTACACCTGTCCGGCATCTAGGAAAGCAGTCAGAGAGTTGATCTGTTCCCGAACACTGGGAGAACCTCCAAACATATAGTCGGTGTGTCCGGAACCACAGGCAGGTGCTGATCGGAAAACCGGGATGCAAGAGTCGGGACTCAGACGCGAGTCATTATAAGGGACCTGAGTTATTAAACATCGCATTGAATACAGATATTGCACCTCAAAAGAATGTGATGGTCAGAAAGGACAATTGTTGATTTACCTGGATTGGGAAACAGGGTTCAGAACGTTCACAGCTCTCGTCACAGTTGAGGCCATTGCTGAAGGACCTAATGCTCGGCGAGGAGGGTGTAAGAGTCAGATCATGGTCCACCCACTGCCCGAAGATGGTGAGCATGAAGGTGAATTCACTATCGCTCTCTATGTCGGCATCTGCGGTGCTAAGAATACGATTGGAAACCAGTCTGACCTGAAATCAGTGACAGAATTTAGAAGCTGGTACTTGATTGGAAATAAATATAAGTTGTTCATATCACCATCGTACCAAGGGCAATGCAGCACTGTTGTGCAGTTTGTTGGGGTCCCATCCGTTGGGTTGTGAGACTCCATCCTCATATTTAGCAGGGAGCCAGCGGGCGAATGGGGTGTTTGATGCACCAAGGAGCGGGTTCCTCCTGAGGATTACAACATTAATTGATAAGTAAACACTGAGGGGCGATTTACTATAAAATTATATTTACTATTTCTTCTGGTAAATGAAATTCTGTTGAGTTTTGTTAGTAAGGTGAATAAAAAGGTGACAATGAAGGTGGCAAAACTCACAACTTTTATGAAGTTGATTGCAGTACAATCTATTTTTACGCCAGTGATGTTAGATTTAGTGGTGAGGCATCATTATTGCTTTTATCTACTAATTATATGCTTAAATTTATGTCAATTTATGCAAATGAGCAAAATTCCCATGAGATGAGGTTTGACTGTTTCACTAGCGAAACCCTCATGAGACTTGACTATTTAGACTGAATAAGGACAGAACTGACCGATTGTTGCAGACATTGGAGGCAGTCCGATATTTGTTTATAAGGGGTGTCGTCCTACAAGACGGTGGCCGGGTTTGAGCCTCACAACCCGTCAAACGCTTGATAGTGTTGAGCTCTTCGGGAGTGAGAAGGTCTATGAGAAGAAAAACGTATTGATGAGTGTGGAACAATGAATGTAGCTGTTCTGAGATCAGTGGAAGGTGTTGTATTCATACTTGTAGCATTGATGGATCTTTTGTGGGCGTGATGAGCTTTCTCAGTGATGAGTCTCAGCGTTTGTTCCATGTAGTCTGCGGCTCGCACAGCCTCGCGTGTTTTTCGAGCTGGCTGTCTCAGCAAACGCAATTTGTCAGAAGGTTTGATCACTTCTTTGCGTACCCTCGCTAAACTCCTGGTATTCGAGAGGTAAAAGTAAATACTTTATCATTGACTGGCATGAAGGTAAAGGGATACCGAGTAACATCTCTACACAGTTTACTCACTCATCCCGAGAATACTTGTAAGCAGAATCCACAATTCT
Organism: Triplophysa rosa; assembly: GCF_024868665.1. Lineage (NCBI taxonomy): Eukaryota > Metazoa > Chordata > Actinopteri > Cypriniformes > Nemacheilidae > Triplophysa > Triplophysa rosa. The sequence goes on along the minus strand of NC_079911.1, from coordinate 7,323,752 downwards.
TTTGGCTTCCTCAATTGACTCCAGAATGAATCGTCTCCCGAGACTCTCTCCCTCTTCTAAAAAAGGTATTAGGACATAAGACAGATGCAACTGATGACTAAATCTACTGAAATCATACGCTTCTTTTTTAGATAAATGAGCTGCCAGACTGCAAAAGCAAACACATTGTATTGTATATAGTAACTGCATAAATCATTGGTAAACTTACCCAAGGCATCTGTCGTAAGGGCACAACAGCCCAACACAAAAAGAAAAGTGTGCAGATTCATCTCTAAAACACATTTAGAGAGTTAATACCTCCCATATACAAGCACAAAAGTTAAACTGGTAAAAGTTTTACTAAATCTACTCTAATATCAGAAAAATAATGTGGTTATTAGTTTCATTTTTGAATTAAACATTTATTTAACTTGGATGACTTTTAAACAACAACAAAAAAGCTATCCAAACTCTTAGATCATATTTTAATTAAACTGGAAAAAAATTAAAGTTAAAGACACTTTAAAAATAAATACTGCAAAAATAAAGAAGATTTATAGTATTTCTTACCTGTGTACTGTACAAGAAATGTTGTGTAGCAAAGCTTTCAGTGTGTGTTGTACTGGCTGTGGATGGAGTGGTTGAGCTTTTAAATCATCAGTCATCCTCATGATCTTGAGCATCACAGGAGGAGTCACAGACCGAGCAACAGGTTCATTTCCTTCTTCCTTCTCACATTGAGTGCAATAATCATTAGAGCTGTTTGCTTTATTGATTTTTATCGACTGGCATTCTGATATATGTAATTCTCTACATTACACGAACGTATGGAAAATAGCTCAAGATTTCCAGACCCAAAGCACGTGAACATTATTGACACAAATTTATTATCAATATTATAGCACCTCAAACAAGTTCAAAATACCAAGTGATAATATACAGTAATAGTAAGTCATAATTTTACATGAATAATATTATGAATTACACAATCATTTAAATGATACAATAATGCAATATTAAGGTAACTATGAAGTAAATATAAATGTATAATAAAGGTATACATTTATTATTTAATAAATTAATCATATAAAAGTATAATATGACTTAGTACAAGTTATATGATTCAATCAGAGTATTAAAATCATAAGATTAATACTACAGTTTTTTGTTGGGCTTACAAACACATTGTTGTCATCCCATTTTATCTTTACTTTCTATCTTTGTCTTAATTTTATTACAGGATGTGCCCTTGACTGGTTTAAATCCTACCTTGAAGACAGAATGTTTTCTGTTTGTCTTGGTGGTTTCTCTTCATCTTAATTTATTGTGTTTTATAAATACATATTTATTTGAGTATGATTTGATCTTCCACTTTTAAAAAAACAATACATATTTTCAGTGCGGTTGACCAACAATAGTAAACTGTTTTACAACCTAGTGACCTAGAATCACTGACTTATTCCTGTAAAGTCCCATTCTAAAAACCAGCATTTCCTTTAATTTAAGTGTTTAACACTACCCAACATAAAGTTTACAATGTGACTGATCAAAATCTGATTATAAATGTCACGCTCCGTACCTGCATGTTAACCAGCCCCCCGGCTGGGCAGCTATTAGCTGATTGCGGCACCTGGCACCCATTCAGCCTGCACCTGTTCCTTGTTCCCCTTTTCCTATTTAATCCTGACTTTTGTTTTGGTCTATGTGGGTATGTCTTGTGTTGCAGTGTGATTTGTGGCTGCATAACTTGTGTCTTAAAAGAGACTTTATTACATTTTTGTCCAGGACCACCAGGCAAGGAAATAATCTCCGCTCTTCCGGACAGTGAGACCGTATCAACACCGCCGAGGGACTGATGCGGGGGAGAACTACGGGCCACCGCCCACAGCCAGAATCATACCGCCTCCTCGACTCATCTTCCCCCGAGGAGGAACCGATGCAGATTGGCCGCGCCCACCTCTCAGCTCAGGAGCGGTGCCATCGCATGACCAATGGCTTGTGCCTCTACTGTAGAGAGGCTGGGCATGTCGTCACCGCCTGCCCACTATGGAGGCAACTTCCTGCCGTAGCGATGCCTCGCAGGGTTAGCGCGACTGCTGCCCCTTGTCCCTCTAGTGGTCAGAAGGCTCTTCCGGCCGTCCTCCGGTCGGGGGGGTGAGTCATTCGGTCAAGGCTCTCATTAACTCCGGGGCAGAGGGGGACTTCATGGACATCGAACTGGCTAGGTGCTGGAATATGCCCACCGTGCCTCTAAACGAAGCCATCGCCGCCAGAACACTCTGTGGTACCCCCCTCACCGAGATCACTTCCATTACCGTACTCGTGTTGCTAACCACCTCTTGCAACCACACTGAGGAGATCCAGTTCCTCCTTATTCACTCTCCCTCCGCTCCCATTGTGTTGGGCCACACCTGGCTCACTACTGTAAGCACAACCCCCTCATTGACTGGATTCACCATGTTGTTGTAGAATGGAGTTCTTTTTGTTTGTCTCTGTGTTTGTCGTCTGCCTTGTCCATTCTAATATCTGTCCCTGTGTTACAGGAGGAGCCGGTTAACCTGGTAGGGGTGCCGGCAGTTTACCATGACCTGAGAGCGGTGTTCAGTAGGTCCCGAGCATCATCTCTCCCTCCGCACTGCCCATACGACTGTGCGATTGATTTGTTACCCGGCACCTCTCCACCTAAGGGGCACCTTTATTTACTCTCTGGCCATGAGAGGGAGGCCATGGAGAGGTATATAAGTGACTCTCTGTTAGCCGGACACATTCGTCCCTCTTCCTCACCAGCTGGGGCGGGGGTTTTCTTTGTGGAGAAGAAGGATGGGTCCCTCCGCCCCTGTATAGATTATCGGGGGCTGAATGACATCACGGTTAAGAATAGCCACCCCTTACCTCTGATGTCTTCAGCCTTCGAGCTCTTGCAGGGGGCTATCATCTTTACAAAGTTAGACCTGCGCAATGCTTATAACCTAGTTAGAATTAGAGAGGTGGACAAATGGAAGACCGCTTTTAACACTCCCACAGGCCATTTCGAATATAGGGTTATGCCTTTTGGCCTGTCGAACGTTCCCGCGGTTTTCCAGGCACTCAATGACGTGCTCAGGGACATGGTCAACCGCTTTGTTTTCGTCTACCTCAACGTCATTTTAGTCTTCTCTCAGAATAAACCGGATCATGTCCAGCACGTTCGGCGAGTGCTACGCCGGCTACTAGAGAATCGCTTATTCACTAAGGTGGATGTAGCAAGGTTCAATAAAACGGAAGGAAGGAGGCGGGAACCGGCGAACATTCAAACATATTTAATCAAAAATAAATAAACAATAAACAGCATTAAAACAGGCCGGCAGCACCTCACGGACGACTGCCGGCCACACAAACGAAAACAAAACTTAACAACTTCCGGGCCCGGTCCTCTCTCGCCGTATTCCCCTGCCGCTCGGCCTTTTATGCTTCCGCTCCTCTGTGAGAGATACGAGGCCGGAATGATGCCCAGCTGACACTCATTATCAATCGCGTCCCGGCCTCGCTTCCTCCTCCCACGGCTCTCGTCACGCCTCCCTCGTCACATACCCCCATCGCCCCTCACAGGCCGGGGGGTACCCACTGCCTGTGCTTACTCCCCCCCGGGGGCCAGTCTCAACGGCCCCAGCGCCTGGGGGTATGGACAGATGAGACGAGAGAACGGAGACGGAAGCACCGGGAACAACAAGGGCAAGAGAGGGGAGAGAGGAAAAAAAAAAAAGTCTGGTTCCCCGACACGCTGTCGTTCGGTCCTCAACCAGCCGAGAGGCTCTTCCTCGCGGTGCCATGCGGTGGTACTGGACGCTCGGTGGACGGCTCGAGCCTCCTCCGCCCCCTGGCAGCCAGCGAGGCCTTAGTGTCCTGGCGGCCGGCGGTGGCTCCTCCAACTGCGGGCAGAGGGTAGCAGGTCCCCCGCTTCCTGCTCCTCCCCTTTCTGGCGGACGGCAGCAGGCTCCGGCCCACGGCAAGCGGGGCTAACCTCTCCGATCCCTTTCGGATGGCAGCCACCCCACCTCGACCCAGGCACACGGCAGCGAGCTCTTCGTCCCGTCCGGGCACACGCTTCAGCACCACCGCCTCGGGCAGCCATTGGCGGACATCCCTCGTCCGCGTTTCCCGACTCCGCAGCACCGCGAGACCCCTCGGGGCGAGGGCTCTTCGAAAGCATGTCCCTCCTTCCTCCCGGGTTTCGGCACCAATGTAGCAAAGCTCAATAAAAAGGAAGGAAGGAGGCGGGAACCGGCAAACATTCAAACATATTTAATCAAAAATAAATAAACAATAAACAGCATTAAAACAGGCCGGCAGCACCTCACGGACGACTGCCGGCCAGACGAACGTAAACAAATCTTAACAACTTCCGGGCCCGGTCCTCTCTCGCCGAACTTAGAGTATATCCGCGCCGTTAAGAGATTAAACTCTCGGCAGGCCCGCTGGGCTCTCTTCTTTGGGCGTTTTAATTTGAACATCTATCGCCCGGGGAGTAAGAACGGCAAACCAGATGTGATTTCGCAGCTGTTTGAGCCCCAGACCATCTCCCCCTCCCTGGTGCCTGTCGTACTCCCTGACCGAGTGGTTGCGGCGGTCATCTGGGAGGTGAAGTCTAAGGTCCGCGAAGCAGAGGGCCTGTTATTTGTTCCACGGTCGGTTTGAACCAGCGTCCTCCAGTGGGGGCACTCCTCCAGTCTAGCTTGCCACCCTGGAGTGGCTCGCACTCTTTCGAGTCAAGCAGCGGTTTTGGTGGCGGTCCGTGGAGCGGGACGCTCGCCAGTTCGTTTTGGCCTGCCCTGTCTGCGCGGTGAGCAAAAGCTCCAATCGCCCCCCGGCAGGACTTCTCCGGCTGCTGCCCACCCCTTCAAGACCCTGGTCCCACATCGCCATTGACTTTGTCGAAGGCGGTTCATTTTATTCCCCTCCCTAAATTACCATCAGCGAGGGAGACAGCGGCCATCGTGTTAGATCACGTCTTCCGTATTCACGACCTCCCGGCAGACATGGTTTCTGACAGAGCTTCTGGGGGCGACGGCGAGCCTATCTTCCGGGTACCACCTGCAGACTAACGGCCAGTCTGAGCGGGCAAATCAGGACCTCGGGAGGGTACTTCGCTGCGTGGCCTCAGCGGAGCCGCTGTCTTGGAGTTCCAAACTAGCTATGGTCGAGTACGCTCACAACTCCCTCCCGGTGTCGTCTACGGGGTTATCGCCCTTCCAGTGCTGTTTAGGCTACCAACCCCCGTTATTCCCCTCACAGGAGTCCGAGGCCACCGTCCCCTCCACTCAAGCGTTCATCTGTAGATGCCTCCGCACGTGGAGGATTGCTAGATGAGCCCTCGTCCATATGAGCGAACATAACAAGGCGTCGGCTGACTGCCGCTCTAAACCCCCACTTTACGTGCGCAGTCAGAAGGTTTGGCTGTCCACCTCCGACCTACCTCTCAAACTGCCCGCACGTAAACTGGGACCCAAATTCATCGGCCCCTACCCCATCACCAGGATTCTCAACCCTGTGAAGGTTCGGCTCAAACTGCCCCCCACGTTCAAGAGGGTTCACCCGGTGTTCCACATCTCAAAGGTTAAACCCGTCGTTCGCTCCCCTCTCTAACCCCTAACATCCGCCCCTCCGCCCCTAGACTCATCGAGGGGTCGCCCGCCTACACGGTACAATGGCTCCTCGATGTGAGGCGACGGGGTAGAGGCCATCAATATTTAGTAGACTGGGAGGGCTACGGTCCGGATGAGAGATACTGGGTTCCGGCTCACGACATACTGGACCGCGCTCTCGACCAGTTCGTCCGCTCTCGTGAGTAGCTCTCGTTGATGCCAGCAGGAATCTTGGGGAGGGGGTTCTGTCACGCTCTGTACCTGCTTGTTAATCTCCCCGGCTGGGCAGCTATTAGCTGATTGCGGCACCTCGCACCCATTCAGCCTGTACCTGTTCCTCGTTCCCCTTTTCATATCAAATCTTGTCTTTTGTTTTGTTTTGGTCTACGTGGGTATGTCTTGTGTGCAGTGTGATTTGTGGCTGCATAACTTGTGTCTTAAAAGAGACTTTATTACATTTTTGTCCAGGACCATCAGGCGAGGAAATAATCTCTGCTCTTCCGGACAGTGAGACAGTATAGAGAGCGTTTGGTTGGACGTCCTTCGGCTGTCCTCTCTGTCCACTGTCCCCGCGGACGCAGACACTCGGAGTGCTCTGCCTTTTCTGTTATCCTTTTGTTTTTGTTTTGCTCTGTGTTCCGTTTATAATAAATAATCTTCTCCCACTATACTGCATCCCTGTTTCCCGTGCCAATAAAATGTATAATAAATTTTAATTTTATCATTTTAATGTCATTTATATTAAAATCTGTCGTTTTGTCTGGGGCTCTACTTTCTTTCATTGGTCTGTGTAATTTCTGTTATATGTTTTGGATTTTTATATTCAACAATTTCATAACCTGTTTGAACAGTTCTGACTTACTGTAGGAGTATAGACAACAATAATAATGCTTGGCCCTTCAAATTAATAACATTTTCAAAAGCAGACCGTTTTAATACAGTTCATGTTGAAATAATGTGACAGATTCATTTTGTTGGCTAAAGTTAAAGGTGTGCTGAACTGGCCATTTTTATTATTTTATACTGTTTTCTGAGGTCTACTTATGATGTTCGCATGGTTTTTACATTCGAAAACATCAAAATCAATAAGTAACAGGCTATTTTCTACCCTGGTTTTGAGGCCGGATGGAGAAACGCTCGGTTTTAATTGGCGTGCCGCATTGAAGACTTGGAAGTAAACGCCCACTGCTATGATTGGATAGCAGTTTGCGTAGTAAACTTAGTTGGAGCCTTCTGTGAATTTGACAAAAACAAACCTTAAAATGCAAATTGTTTATATATTTTATAAGACCAAAAATTCTTAAAATCTGCAACAGACCATTTATTAAGATCTAAGTGCCGAGGCTGTTTGATCTAAGACCAAACAACAAGCATAAAAGCGCTTATTAATAACAAACATGGCAACACAGCAAAAGAGCGCTGTGTGATGTAGCCTTCCGAGCATAAACACAACACAGCGCATATCAGCAGTTTAGGTTAAACTGACGGACAAAACTAATCTTTAGCCGAAAAATATGTCGCTATGGTTATCAGTTTGTCAATCATCACAAATCACATGGGAGTGTGTACTATGTGTGGCTAAAGTCATTTGTGAACCAGTGGGCGGGGCTAGAGAAGTAGTCGTTGATATTCTTCTGTGGAGGCGGTGATCAACCTATCTCCAGGACCTGGTGTTCGCTGAGCCTGGTGTCAATAACAGCTGTAATTTCAGTAACAAGGGCGTGTTCAGTTCTGACACTTACAGGATGTTCGCTTGAATACGATTCCCTCTTATACAACAAAAGCTTGGGTTAAAATTGAGGTCTTAATTCATTGCCCCTTTAATACTTCAAGACAACAGTGTTTTAACAGAAATGTAAGTATATTGTTTCCTACAAGCATTTGACTTCTTTATGACTGTTACATATGAAGTATGTAGATGGAGGAAGTAGGCCATTAATTCAGCTTAGTTCCAAGCTAACAAAAATATGTATTGTCCTTGACAGGTGTCATGGCTCTGCTTCATTTAGTCATGTTTTTCTTGGTCCTGTAGCAGAGCCATGACAAAGTCTTTGGTTATGTGTGGAGAGAAACATATTATTGTCCTTTTGACAATAATATGCGTTCTCTCCAGTGTCTCGTCATTAGCCCCGCCCCTCTCGTTTCCTGTATTGTCTCCCTGCCGTGTCTTATGTTTCACACCTGCCCTCGCTCGTTATCCTTCGTTTGTCTTACCCTATTTAATGCCCTCTTGTTTCATTGTCCTGTGCTCGTGTATTACGTTTGATGTGCTTACCTGTTGATGGTGTCTTCGATTACGTTCTATGTGCTCTATGTTCGCTGTGTTCCTGTTTTGCTGTGTATCCCTTGTCCAGTAGTAAGTGTTCAGTCAAGTTTGTTTCTAGTGTTGTTTATTTTTAGTTTAGTGTCAGTTAGTCTTCGTCCTGTTGGTTATCCGGTTTGTACTGTTTTGCCCCACCGTGGGTCTTTGTTTTGTGTTTTGATTATTTAAATAAACGTCTTCTGTTAACCCCTTCACTGCCTGCCTGCAATTGGGTTCTTCTCACCACACCTGAGATCCTTGACAACAGGCTTTCAGCCAAAATAGACTTACAAAAACACAAATGAAAACAAAACATTTTTGATGTCTGAACAGGAACAGAAACAGGTAAGACATCTGGCCAACGGAAACAAACGAGAAAATATACCTTCCTGGAAGGGAGGAGTCTTGAGTAAACAATCTGTATTTACAAAGACTATTTCAGTATATCATGACCGTTCTAAATAATTATGTTATCCACATAGAAGGTTGGAGGTGTTTATATACTGAAGAGAAATCATTTAAATGTTTTATATAGTGCTGGGCAGCGATAAACATTTTTAATCGCATTAATCGCACGACTTTTCTGTGATTAATCACGATTAATCGCATTGTTAAGCATAAAATTCAATAATGAATTTAAAAGTAGTGTATTGTGCACTTTTATTTTAAAAGTACTCCTATATGAAAAAAGTGCAATAAGATTTGGTTTGCAAACACTTTAATCAAATAATGTGCTTTTTTACAACAGTATTTCCTTTTTAAGTAATTTTAACTTAAAATATTTATTGTAAATCTCAACTTAAACATTAATGTAATCAAATTAAATATAAAACAATTCATTTTTGTGTTTTGGGCCCGTCCTTTATTGTTTGATGAACATTACAAACAGATATCTTTATTATGCTGCTGCCTCTTTAAGAGCACTCTATACAAATATACAGATCTTTTATAATGTGATGAGTCCGTTTTGTTTCCCAGCTGTTAACAGTCATAAAATGGACTACTTTTACATGAACCCTAGCTAATATGGGAATTTTGACATCATTTTGTGTTTATTTGTCCATTTCAGAGTAAGAAGACGTGAAAGAGAACTAGTAGTTTTCGTTCTGACTCTCTAGGTACGTCACACTGCATACAACACACGCAACACAATTCGTTATCGTTGCTGTTTTATACCTTAGCCAGGGAAATTTTTGTATTGTGCAGGCTATTGATTTCCTTCCGCTTTATCATCAGTAGCATTAAATAACCATCTTACACCAGCACATATTACGTATTTGTGGGGCGAGGGCACTGATAGATAAGCACATGGCACAAGGAGGGTAGACAAAATGGAGTGGTTTGTTCTATCAACTCCGCCATTTGGAAGAGATTTAAAACGAAATGTCCATGTAAGTGTTCGGTACCTTTCCATTCAGGTGTTCCTTTTTCATGTACGCGCTTCAGCAGTCTTATAGGCCAACCCCAAATGCTCTCATTGCTTGAGACGCATGGTGACACCACCCCTTATATGACCCATGGTTTGTCTGTACGTTTCAGAGCCAGTGAGCAATAGAATTTCAAAATAAAATAATACTTAAAAAAACTGCATTAATGCACGATAAAATAATTGTCGGCATTAATTAATTAATGCGTTAACGCGATAATAATGCGTTAACTTTCCCAGCCCTAGTTTTATATTATTGTAACTGAGTTGTCCATCCCATGCTTTATGCTCATTGGACCATTTGAATTAGATGGGCGGAGTAAATTATATAAAATTGATTTTGTTAAGAGAGAGGAATGTGATGTTTGGCATGTTAGGGACAGAAGCCCTGGAATTAACTTTGAATTATGTTTTCTTTTGAGTTTTTGTGACTACCTGAGAGATTAAAGGAGTCTGTTTTTGGCTTAAAACCTGTCAAGGACAATAAATCTTTTTGTTTGCTTGGAACTAAGCTGAATTGTTGGCCTCCTTCCTACATCCACCACATCTGATAATGCTTCATATGTACAAGACCCAGAGACTGAACCTGTGGTGAGGCCTAAGCAGGGAAAGATGAAATTCAGAGAAGAATTCATGCGCTCTCAAAAAACAAATATAAAGATCATGTTTGATCAACTGTATAATTTGAAGTCTTCTATTATTCAAAAATCTAGAAATGAATGGGAGTCAGAAGAACAAATCAGCCAACATTCACATCATGCTTACCTACACCAAGGGCCCTACCTCTCCAAACACAACAACCAGGGGAAATACCTCCAGTTCAGACTTCACCTTCAACTAGTGCACCAGACGCTGTATCCTTTCGCCAGTATAGAGAACCCCGAATGCCTAACTTTGTAGAGAGGGAAGATGTGGAAAGTTTCTTTGTTCGGTTTGAACAAATTGCCATAACTTAGAGATGGCATCAGGATGAGTGAGCAGCACGAGTTGTTACCCTTCTAGCGGGCAAATCTTTAGAGGCCTACACTGGAATGGAAGAACAACAAGCTGAAAATTATGAGGACGTAAATGCTGCAGTGTTAGCTAAGTACAATGTGACCGAAGAAACGTATCGCCAAAGCTTCAGATGTCTTAATATACCATCCGGAGAATCCATCAGAGAAATCTACAAACGTATTAAGGGCTTGTACAGGAGGTGGATGAGACCTGAACCCAAGACGAAGGATCAAATAGGAGACGCTTTCATTCTTGAAGAATATTCACGAATGCTTCGCCCTGATGTTAGAACTTGGGTCAGAGAGAATCAACCCAAAACTGGAGAGGAAGCAGCAAACTTGGCAGAGAGGTATAAGGCTGCTCATTGTGAACCTCAATGGACTTATAAAGGGACCACTGGTAGAGGTAAGACAGATGAGCCCACTGATAAGACTGTAAGTAGAGGGGGAAAACCCTCTAATACTGTTGTGGCACCTCTGATCTGTTTTTATTGTCGGCAACCTGGCCACAAGGCCTCTCTTTGCCCATTGAAAAAGCCTAAGACCACAAGTATGTGTTATGTTCCCAGAGTAGAGCTGACAAATTAACTTGCTAAGCCAGGAATAAAAACCATAGACATATAATAAATAATAATAATAATAATATGTTTATTTTTTATAGCGCCTTTCAAGAACCCAAGGTCACTTTACAAAGTAATACAAGCAATTAGCAAACATAATACACCAAACAATCAGAGGGAACAATCAAACAAACAAGTGTTGACAACAAGAAACTACAGTTAATTAACAATACTGTAAAAGGTCTCGCAATCATATGATGAAAGTTGGTGAAAGGGGAAGCATACAGCTAGAAGAGTTATTTAGAGAACAAAGTGAATAGATGAGTTTTAAGTTGAGACTTAAAGGTCTGGAGAGAGGAGGCGGCACGAACATTATGGGGCAGCTTATTCCATAGCTTAGGGCCTATAATACAGAAAGCTCTGCCACCCACCGTAGAGAGTTTATACTTGGGCACAACAAGCAAGTTATCATTGCTAGATCTGAGAGTAAGTGCAGGGACATATGGTTGCACTAACTCAACTAGATATTGAGGTGCGAGGCCATTATGGGCCTTATAAACTAAAACTAAGAGTTTGAACTGAATACGTTTGAACACAGGAAGCCAGTGAAGTTGGTGAAGGATGGGAGTGATATGCGCAGATTTTTTATTAAATGTAAGAACTCGAGCAGCAGAGTTTTGCACCATTTGGAGATGATTAATAACTTTGGCAGGTAAGCCGCTATATAAGGAGTTACAGTAGTCCAATCTCGAGGTTATAAAAGCATGGATAATAGTTTCAGCATCTGCAAAATTAAGTGAGGGACGTATACGAACAATATTTCGCAGTTGATAAAAGCATGATTTAACTATCTGACCAATGTGTGAATCAAAGCATAACGCAGAGTCAAACAACACTCCCAAATTTTGCACAGTTGTTGAGGGCCTAATCTGGACACCATCGATATCTATGAAGAAGTCATGCTGGGAGGAGCTCTGTGATTTAGGACCAACCAGCAGGATTTCGGTTTTGTCTGCATTTAGTTGTAGAAAGTTATCTGACATCCAGGTTTTAAGTTCTTGAAGACAGAAGGGGGTGGGCAAACTGAGCTTGGTTGAACTGTAAAATTGATTTGAATATCATCAGCGTAACTATGAAAATTGAGACCATGACGTCTGATGATCTGACCCAATGGCAGCACATAAATGAGAAATAAAAGAGGACCAAGTACGGAACCTTGGGGTACACCACGGGAAATAGTGACAGTGCAAGATCGATTCTTATCTATCCTAACAAATTGCTGTCTATCCGATAGATAAGATAAGATATCATTCCTGTAGCTATTAATGGACAAACAGCTCAAGCTTTAGTTGATACCGGCAGCACTCAGACTTTGATAAGAACTCAGCTGCTGAACAGTGAAATTCTGAACTGTGCAGAGACAATATGCTTGGATTGTGTAAATGTTGAAAAAAGTGTATCCAACTGCTGATGTAACCATTGTGGTTGATGATTATGCCTTTCTGTTAAGAGTAGGGGTGGTTGATAACCTGGCATATGATGTTGTTTTAGGTGCTGATTTTCCTCTTCTCTTTGATCTTCGTAAAAGGGAGTCACAGAACTGTGCAGTAATTAGATCTCATACCAAAGGTATTTAACCCCTTCCCAATGTGGAGGCAGACCTTTTTGACCCTGGGGGAAAAGTTAAAAAGTATAGAAATCAAAGATGTCAGGAAAAACACAGAGGGAAGAGTAGGGCACAGGAAATCTTACCTAGTTCTCCTGATCCTGAACTTGACCTGGTAGATGCCCAGTGGCATGTCCCAGACAACTTTAGAGAGATGCAAAGGTCTGATATAACCTTACAACACCTCTTTCAAAAGGTCTGCGAAGTAGATGGGAAAATGGTGGGTGGACAGCAATTTCTTGGAGATAAATATATTTTAAAGGATAATCTCCTATATATTTCTGGGGCCAAAACAGACAGGCTAGTTGTTTCTAGAGAGTGTCAACAAGTGATCTTATATTTGGGTCATACTATTCCCTGTTCAGGAATATTGTAAGACCTGCCTTGATTGTCAGATGGTTGCCCCTGTCCGTAAGGCAGACAGAAGTTACTAGACCCCTTACCTATAATGGGAATACCTTTCGAGCGTATAGGCATGGACATAGTGGGACCATTACCAAAAAGCAGTTCAGGTCACCGTTTTGCCTTAGTGATCTGTGAATATGCCACTAGATACCCTGAGGTGTACCCATTACGTTCCATCCAAGTGAAACACATTATAAGGTGTATAATAGATCTGGGCCCGTATTTATCAAGCTTCTTAGAATTACTCACAAGAACACTGCTAAAAATTGACTTAAGAGTAAAAATATTCTTGGCTCACAGCTGCGCTTAAAAGTTAGTTATAAAGCTGCTGAGTCGTAATTTAATTGAAGTGTAGGACTAAATCTTAAGTGTCAGGCTTAGGGATGATTTAAGACACTTTGCTGTGCCGCAAACAGGATTTTGGATGGCAACATTGGCATGGACCAATCACTGAATAGCTTAGATGAATGGTGAAATTCCTAAAATATTCAACACACATATGACAATAAAGACTTTTCAAGAGAATACATTATGATATAGACATTGGAAATAAAAGATAAACGGACCAAATGCGTTTCCACCATTTCTTAATTACCCATTTTAAACCGGTGCTGACATTTGTTTTTATTTGCTTTAGTCAAGTATTTTTGCTTTAAATACAATGTTATTTTCGGTATAAATCTTTTCTTGCGTGTAAAATCACACATACCATTGAGAACAATACAGAATAACGAGAACGCGCGAAAATAATGCAAATTCATTACAATAACAAGATGATCCATAGCAATACAGCATAACGAGAATGCCCAACAGTACTGTTGATCCATAGAGCATAACTTGAATGCGCCCAGAATGTACGGACTGCGTGCCTTTTATCTTGCGCACAAAGAAGTTTGTTAAATGTATAAATTTGATTATGAAAAATAATGTGTAGATGTGGTTTCATTAATAAATGCCATTAGCAAGTTCATACTTTAAAAAAGTGCCACCTGCAATTACGCCTATGCAGGGGAGCACCGAATGTATGTGTGTATAATGTGGAATGATACGGTTCCATTGGCCTCTCTCTGTCCACCACATGTCTCTGTCTCCTCAGCACCATCACAAGCCCCTAGTGGCAACTCCTAAGGACTTGAGAGACCTCTCAAGCTTTCTTAAATAATTGGGAGAGTAAGAGTGATTCTTAGCTTTAAGAATTTTGATAACTTGCTTTTATATTTAAGTTTGGAAGTAGGAGTAAATTTCATTAATTCTCAGCACTTAAGACTAAAGTGGCACCCTGAGAAGCTTGATAAATACGGGCCCTGATCTCAAGAGTAGGGGTACTGAAAGAAATCATCACGGATCAAGGGACGAACTTTATTTTATGGTCCGGAAGAGAGGAGTTGGGTTCCTGCCAGAGACATATTGGATCATTCGCTTATTGATGATTACAATCGGCAGGTAAGTTCCTGCTTATTGTCACATGTCTATCGCTCATTAGCGGTGCCTTGGAAACCTGGGTGCTGATGAGCTAATCAGCATGGCGGCACCTGTTGTGCATTACCTGCCGCCTATATCTCTCTCGCAGTTCCTGTGCTTATTGTCAAATCGTTGTTTGCTCATGTCATTCGTGGTTCTAGTCTCTCTGACTAGCCTGTTTGGAATCTGCCTGGAATTACTTACCTTGTAAGGAATACCTAGCTGCCGTAGGATATCTCTCCGGTGTTGGACTGATCCAGTGTTTCGCAGTGTCCATGCATTTGGAATCTGCCTGGAATTACTTACTTTGCAAGGAATACCTAGCTGCCGTTGGATATCTCTTTGGTGTTGGACTGGTCCAGGTTTTCGTGGTGTCTATGCATCTGGGATCTACTCACCTGTGTGACCATCTGTTCCATTGCCTTGACTTTGTTCACATTTCTTGTAAATAAACTGTACTTCACTTGCAACTGGATTTTGTGTTCTCATTCCGTGACAGTTGTCTTCAATTACATGAAGCATTGGTTTTAGCCTAATGCACTACACTGACACAATATAATTAAAGTTTTAGCACCATTTCTTATTGAGGCCACTGTTTGTTAAATAAAACCGTTATCACTGCTTCCATGTTATAAACATGACAGATTTATGTTCATTAACTTGCAGTGCATTACATTAAAAAAATGGCAATAGGACAATTTAAGGGACTGGTTCAGCTATTTGTTTTAAATAAATCTGTACTATTCTCCATTAAATAATGTTTAACACTCTGTCATAAAAAATATTTTTATTACAACTAAACTTTGAACTGAACACAGGAAATATTCAGGAAATATATTTATGAATAGGTTCACTGGAATTATTTTTATAGATACTAGTTTATGGGTACTCTGAAAAAATAAGAGCAGACATAAGTTAGAAATGGTATTGTTCATGAATACATCGGGCCTATTTAACCATATATCTGGTCATATTTTCATTTTATTATTTTCATGTAAAGTTAATTGATAGACATCCTGTAATATAGTTTGATGCAATAGAGACCAATAGTTTTTTTCATATCACACGTTTTTTATTGCAATTGTTTGGAAGATTATTACATGGCTCTTGTGTAATTATGAGGCTGACAAACAATATTCAATAATAAATAGTTTTACAACCTAGTGACCTAGAATCACTAGACAAATGCCAGTCAAGTCCCATTATAAAAATCTGAATTTGCTTTTGTGTGTTTTTAACACCCATCACAAAGTTCACAATGTGAATTATCAGAATCTGATAAGAACATCTCTATAGAGTTAATCAATATTATTTTCATTTAATTATGATTAAAACTGTTCTTTTGTCTGGTGCTCTACTTTCATTCATGTGGATATTTACACATGGCTCTTGTGTAATAATTAAGGTCACAAAGCTATTTCAATGGAGCTAGACAGTGAATATTTCTAATGACTCAAAAAATAATTTATTTGTGACCATTTATTTATTTATTCATAACCATTAAATCCTACAAACATAAATAGGCAAATGAAAGTGAGTGTTCACTGTAAGCTAAAGCATGGCTAAAGCAATAGTACCTCATGCTTTACATTGTGTTGAGTTTATTTACCACAATATTTTGCGTTGTTAAGATGTGTGCGTGCGTGCGTGCGTGCGTGTATGTGTGTACGTGCGCCTGTGTGTGCGTGTGCGTGCGTGCGTGCGTGATCAAGATCAAATTAATTCTTCAGCCTGTTGTAAATGAGCGAGTGATGTTTATTGTATCCTGCAGATAAGATATTTTCAGTTAAGACAGCTCAAAATTCCTTTTAGTCTGGCACTAGCCTTAAACCTTGTCTGTGAAACCGGGGGTATAATTTTAATTTATGTTTGGTTTATTGACTTTTTGAGGAATAAAGGTGCACTGCCACTAAAACAGAATGTTCAAGGAAGCAGAGTCACCAATATTAGAATTGTGAAATCCCTCTTATAGATGCATTACATTTTTATCAGCATTATAGGTTTAGCCTATATGATGTATGATGCGTTCAAAGGTCATCTAAGATATGAACACAATGGACCTCATTCATGACACATTCGAAAATATATGAGTAAATTCCGAGTAATTTGCGTGTAAAACAGACCTTCTGGAAAACTTTCTTCAGGATTCACAATTACTTCGTAGACGTCAGATTTCGTAGTGCAATGTATGTTAATGAATTCCAATCATTCCTAAACAGGGCGCGCATGCACGCTCATTCACAAATAGCATAATCCCCGCCTATGAATTACAGCTGCGCAAATTACGTATCTAGGAATGCTGGAACTTCATTCTCTGTTTTGGCTACATTATGTTGCATAAATGCATAAGATACTAATAGGCTACATGCTTACCAAAAAATTAAACTGTGTCCACCAAAGTGTTTTTAGCCAGCTAAAATAATAACACCTGGTGCCCTTCTGAAAATGACCAGCTGGTGGCGCCTGAGAACGCTTTGGAGGCTCTGCGCGTTATTCCGGAGATGCGTTGGTTGCTGTGAATTTAGAATAACCGCAACAGTTAGCCTATGTTACTAGTATCTTATTTCGAAGAATATTACTTAATATGAAAACGCAGTAACCGTTAATATTAACTTAAAAAAGTGTACATTTCTTTCGTACCAACTAACATTTTGAAAATGCTTTCATCCAAACTGATTTGTAAATGTAAAAGCATCTTAAGCAATGCTTTAGATTGTGTACAAGCTGCTATTAAATCCACTACTTTGTGCTTTGCACATTCCAGGATTAATTTTAGTTCAAGAAAACAGTACATCACAGTAAAAATGTCCAACAAAGGGTTTTTATTTACATGTTGGTCATTTAGGCTTAAATACCCCCCTCCCTTATTCTCAAGTCTGTGATGTCATTAGCTGTCAGCATCCTTTACTTCCCTCATTTCTAGGTTGACTAAGCAGCTCGTCTATTCGCTTCAGGTCAGTTTCAGTCTGCTGATTTTGCCCGCTCATTTCTCCAATGAAGTCGTCTGTAAGATTGAGTCGAGCGGCCCTGTAATGGAAACATCAGCTCGGTTAGTTGTTCAAGGAATGAGCAAACCGTTCATACATTTTGTAATTCTGGCAGAACAAACCATTCGGCGACTCTCAGCTCATGTAACTCCCTCCTTTCTCGACGTCTCTTGTCACACAAGGTCTCGCCCCCGAGCTTCTGCAGACCAATGATGAAGAGTCCAGCTGGCACCCTGCGACAGCATCACGCGTCAGTCAAAGTTACATTAAACAAGATCACATGATGCTGCTTTTAAACAACAGGATAGAGCTGTATGTTTTAGTTTAAACTCTCTGGTCTACTTACCCCAGTCCAGCTCCTATGATGGTACCGGACACCAGTCCTCTTAATCCCAGATTTATCCGAAAAATTCCTCCTGTGACAGCTAAACACAACCACATGGAATTCAAGTCATCCTTCTTTGTTCATAATTGAACTAAATAAGTATTAAAATGAAGGAATTTCACTGTTTGGTTTAGTGTATTTTATTAGCTCTCTCAAGTCACTGCTGGTTTGCACATTATTATAACACTTTTACCTTTTGAACTTAAATTGGTTAAAAGTAATAACATTTTTACAATGATCAACTTACCACCAGCTGCTGCGAAATGGCTTAAAGCATTTTGGTCTCTGTACACCATTAGCCCAGTACTGACTGTGCTGTTGGGAGAAAAAGTCTTAAAGTGATGCATCACCCAAAAATGGAAATTCTGTCATTATTTACGCGCCCTCTTGTCATTTCAAACCTGTTTGACTTTCTTCCGCAGAACACAAAAGAAGATATTTTGAAAAATGTTGTTAACCGGCACCCATTCACTTGCATTGGTTTTGTGTCCATACAATAGAAGTGAATGGGGTCCGGCGCTGTTCGGTTACCAACTTTCTTCAAAATATCTTCTTTTGTGTTCTGCGGAAGAAAGAAAGTCACAAACGTTTGAAATGACAAGAGGGTGAGTAAATGATGAAAGATTTAACATTTTTGGGTAAACTATCACTTAAAGGTTTCTTAAAGTTCTATAAAAACACACGATTTAAGAATAACAAGAACTAAAAAAGGCAAAGAGAAATGACAACAGTTATCTGTTCAAATAATGATCGAGCCGGCTTTTTCTCTATTTAAAAGTGTATACATTTTAACTCACTTGAACAGAGTTACAAAAGCTGCTACTCTCCAGCTCCACCTCCAGCCGAAGCGCACAAAACCACGAACCGCTGCATTATGTGCAGAGCGCTTGTGACATAAAACACACACATACTGTACGTCAAAACATCATTGGGTTTGTTCATATATCAACTGCACAAGACAAACATTTCCACAGCGAGCAATACAAGACGTTAAAGGGATAGCTGACCCAAAATGAAAATTCTTTCATCATTTACTCCTGTATTACCTGTAAGACCTTCTTTCTTCTGCAGAACACAAAAGAAAATACTTTCAAGATAACCAAACAATACTGACCCCTATTGACTTCCATTGTATGGACACAAAACCACGGAGACATTTCTCAAAAATATCTTCTTTTGTGATCCACAGAAGAAAGAGTCATGTACATGTTATAAATGACAGATTATTATAAGGTGCACTATCCCTTTAAATACCAGCAATTTGGGCTCCAATAAAGTACAGTACCAGAACCCAGTATATGAAAGCATGTGTTCATAAATAAAACAGGACTCCTGTCACATATTACCACTGCATCCACTCTGTTTTGGTAAATTTCAGCGTGGCTGACTTTGATAAATCTCTCACGGGCTTGTCTGGCTCCAGGTAGTCCTCCATAGATCATCCCCACAAAGGCTGCAGCAATGCCACTCTTCACTATACTCCTCAACTCCTCCGAATACATCTGACCCTCACTGTACAGAGAGCAGAGAAGAACATGTTCACATTTCAAATATTGCTCCTTAAGTATTTGGCTTTAATTTTTTTACCTTTATGCATTTGTCATGGGTTTCACATTAATGTGGATTAAACCGTACATCAAACATCACAGTTTTAATGGACTGCCTACATATATTAATGAGACTCACCGCCTGTAGAAAACATCTTTAAGACGGTCCCATCCTGTATCTGGGAACTCTGGTTTGTCTATGTGTTGTGGTAAAGAGATGATGTTGGTCTTTGTGGAGGGGCTCTCAGCCGCATGTACAAGAGGAAAAGGGAATCTAAAAAAACTACGGAGTAGTCCGGGGTGTGAGCCCCTGGGCTCCTCGGCATCTGTCCTCCCACATGTGGGTGACATTCCCTGCCTCCCTGCAGGACCCATCAACAACCTGTCAAATTAATAGAGCAACATTGAGCCAGATGTGTCAAATGTTTTACAGGCATGCTTCAAATCCAAAAAGTGCATTTGTATTGAAAACAGTGCATACTGTGCAATGAAAGCAAATGCTCCATAAAAGACGAATGAAAGCTAACGGAGGGAGCACGTAAACTTTGTCGTCTAACGTTATACTTTTTAACAGTAACGTTAACTAGATTCATGTCATCGTTAGACAGTTCTTGAGAGTAAGTCCTCTGCCGCCATGTGAGTACAGAGGTTGTATTAGGGGATTTGTAAGAAACGTTTAGAGTACATAATAGTTCAAATCAGACAAGACTAACCTGCTTTCATTCAGTGCTCCTTCAGCGGCTTTACAATGTCAGAATGTTCACTTCCGAACACGATGCTTCAGTTGCGCCATCTAGTGGTGGAGGACCAAACTTCAATAAGGCATTCACACAATCCATCAAACAAATAGCCTACTACAGTAAAATACAGTACAACACATCGAGCTGTCTATTGGATAATATGGAGAATACGTGCAATAATATGGAGAATATCAATAGATTATATATGATTATGTTAGAAATGTTTAATGAAAATAATATTAAAGAAATGTACAGTATGTTATGAAGAATAAATAGGCCTACACAAATCAGATTAAAATATAGGCCTATAGGGGGATTTTTATTACAAAAGTTTGGACTGGAAGTGTTTGAAAGATTAATGGCATTATTATAAACACATTGACATTTCATCATGCAGAATGAACGAAGTTTTTTAGTTTACGTTTGTAAATGGGAAACAAAAATGTATTAATGCATACATGCATTCATCTAGCCTATACATTACATCCACATGGTAACAAATTGTAAATTAGTCATATTAACACAACCAAATAACCGCTTTGGTAAGGGTTGCAGATTGAACGTGTAAACTGCACAAACTGTTTAAAAGTATTTTTACGTACCGTATATTAATATTCATGTACTGTACTGTGGGTCACTACATTATAAAAAGCCACCAAATAGAGTCACACCCTGACCCCAAGTCTGTACAATAGATGTGGCTAGTGTTTACTTCTTAATGTTTATCTGTATTTTGACTTTTTCAATATTCACCAGGTGTTTTAAGTTTGAGCAATATTCATAATAATAGTTTGTCTAGAAAGAGCACAAATATTGGCTTTACCTGGTATTTATCAAATGTGTGAAGCAATGTTTTTTTTCTTAGCTTATCACAGTTGGGTTGTGCTTTTGGGGCGTCATAGGTTGAATGCAGATATATAAAGGGCCGTAGTTCCTCTTTGAGGGCCAAGTTTGAGAACATTGGTTTAGATTGGTTCTCAAGTGACTGAAGACATGACTGGCAAACTTAAAATCCTTGTCTTCATCGCCCTTCTGGGTTCAGGTAAAATGCTATGATCATGATAATAATAATAATAGTAATAAAGTTCTGATATGATTATCTGAATCTGATGAAGTGGTAAGATTATCTGAATCTGATTATGTGAACTGCTGTGTTTAAAAAAAAATAGTGTGACAAGACATTGTTTTAAATATATACGCACAGGTAAATTCGTAGTATCAATCTTTTACTCTACCAAATTTACACATTACTAAATATTACTCAATAGTTGTAAAATCGATAATTACTGTATATTCAATTTTTTACATTTATTTTCAAGTAAATTTGTGCAATGCCAAAAACCATGAAAAAATCTTACATTTCATTTTATTTGTACTTTTTCCAAGCATATTGTCAATGTTGTGTTACATAGATACTGTGCGTAAAAAAAACAGAAAGTTTTGGTTTGCATTTTGAAACTGAAGTTCCACGAAGGTTCCTTGTACAGTTCAAGAAAAGTTCATTCATATTAAAATCGCTCTGTTGATACAGTCAGTATGAGGAATGTCCAGATGGATGCAGAGGAGATTGCGGTGAGTCTTTGGAATGTTAAATGTTTGACATTTTATTTTCGTTGATTTCAACACACGCTCACACATTAAACAAAAGCCGACTTCATACTGTCTATTGTGAAAACTCATAATTCAGTTCACGTTAATCTAGATTTGGACTTCTTTGAAATCATGAACTCAAGTCCAGGCTAAAGACAATGGTAATGCTAAACGTTCATAAATTCCTGCACTTTACTTACAGACTCCCATCCACAAATGTACAATTCAGTGACACATGTCACATCTTCGTGTCTATTAGACAGATGCAGTTGAAAAATCTGAGAAAAATAGAAGTTACTTTCATATCCTCAAAGTCCTTCACACACTGCACCTGAAATACACCACTTTTAAAAGTAGCACAGTTCTCACTTCTCGTTTCTTTCACAGCCGTCTTGTCAATATTTTTAGAACAGATGAAACTATTGATAAGACATAAATTACTGTCTCTTGAAAATATGTGATTGTTTGATATGTGACATTCTGTAGAATGGAAACGTATGTCAGGACTGCACACAGATTTTTGAAACTCTGATGGACCTGCTTTCCGATAAAGACTTCCAGGTAACACACATGCAGACAGATAATGAATAAAGAACAGTGGTTTATTTTTGTCTAGGACAAACGAATAGAAGAGATTGTTGTTTCTACACTCTTCAAAAGAAAGGTGCTATAAACAGTTGAACCTTTTTCTACTACAAAGGAAACAGAAAGGTTCTCTGAATGTTAAAGGTTCTTTATGAGACCATTTACCCAAAAATGTTTCTTACGGCATCGTAAAGCACTTTTATTTTTGAGAGTATAACCAATGCACTAAAAAAACTATATCACCATAGGGTTGATTTACAGCAGTTGTTAAAGCTTTTGGGGAAGATGTGTACACATTCTTTTATCTCAGGTTTGCAGATTTTCGGTATGCTGTAAAAAGAAATTACATTTCAAAGAATTGAGGAAGTTGTACTAAAATGCAGAAGCAATTTATATTTGAACTTTTCCTGTGTGATTTTCTCTCATTCAAAATAAACTGATGAATTTGTTCCTCATTGAGGCGTGATCATATCACCTTTCAAACCCTCCACGGTCAGGTGTGGATTGTTGACTTCTCTTTAAACATCTGTACATTATTCTGGAATAGAGACCATCCACCTTACTTACAAAGTGCTTTATATACAATATGCAATGCCTAAACATTATGTTCAATACGCAATACGAACTTTGACACTGAATTCAACAAAATTATACCTAATGGTTGAACTAACTTGTTCATTTACATCTATGCATTTGAAAGATATACTTTTATACAAAGCAACTTGCATTGCATTTAGTCTACACATGACTTTCATCAGTATTTGCGTATCTAATGCAATGACATTTGTTTTTCAATGTCACCCAGATTCTATATAAGAGAAATTTGAGATAAAGTTTACCCGTCTACCTTTTTCAGGACAGAATAATTAATACACTTGAGGACCTTTGTGACATGATGCCTGCACAAGTCACTCAAATCTGCCATACTCAAGTGGAAAAAATCATTCCTATCGCCATCGGCTTTTTTACCAGCTGTATGGTGCGTAACTGAAAAATGACTATGTGTTTTTACTTTTACACATATTCTTCAAAGAGATATTCAGTCTTCTTGAGTCTGTAGGAAATAGTCTATAGGATTTTTACTAACGCATCATCTAACATGTGCAGAAACCAGATCAAATCTGTAAAAGCCTCAGACTCTGTGAAGGTCGTGACAGCGGCGAGATGAGAGATCTGTTACTCAATCACATTTCTAAAACTGTAACAATGCCACCTATGAAGGTAATAATTAGAGGATGTAACTCTTTGATTTTGTATTTTTTTTTATTTTGTGAGTTCTGCACAGTTGATTGGGTTTTTCTTCTCTCTTAACAGCTCGGAGCATCTATTCAGTGTTGTTTATGCACATACACCGTGAGCACACTTGAGAATCTGTTTCCCAAAGATAAGACTGAGGTGAAATTCACATTCACATTACACACAAACCACGTTTAGTATTGAACACTACTGTTGACTGACTGTGTAGCGTACACTATATACTGGCTAGGCCTACTTTTTAAAGTGAACAGAAAGTATTATTTCACTTAGATAAATGTTCCATTTTTCATTCAATTTGTGAACATTTGTTAAAGAAATTGTTCCGTGCAAAATCTCCTATTATTTACCGAACCTTACAAAAAACAAAAGAAGATATTTTGAGAAATGTCTCTGTGATTTTGTGTTCATACAATGAAAGTCAATGGGGGTCAATGTTCTTACCAACGTTCTTCAAAATATCTTCTTTTGTGTTTTGCAGAAGAAAGAAAGTCATACAGGTTAGAAATGACGTGAGAGTGAATACATGCTGACAGAATTTTCATTTTTGGGTGAACTGTCCCTTTAAATAACGAGCCATAATATGAGACATGATGACATAATTAAATTTAGCTGAAAATATTCACAATAGAAATGAAAGGCAAAGCACATTGCGTTTTATTTCAGTGTGTTTTGTTGTACTTTGTTGTATACAAAATGTAGTAGATCATCCAGGTATTGAATGCATACGAAAAATGGCATTGCATACCGTGCCCGGATTCATTGGCCTATTTCATATTATGGGATCAGTGCGTTACTCTGCTGAATACAACCAAATACATGAAGTGTGGAATTCCGTTTTTGTGAAAATCCTGATTCTCAGTGTTTTTGTTCCATACAGAGTGCCATAACAGCCCTGTTTGAGCGTCTGTGCAGCGAGTTCCCAGCTCTGGTTCAGTCCCAGTGCAATAAGATGGTTGAAAAATACGTCAAACTGTTGATAGACATGCTATTGAACAAGACCTCTCCTAACTTCATATGCACACTTCTTGGTCTTTGTGGAATGCAAGAAGAGCCCATCATAGGTTTAGGTTTAATCGTTCAATCATAATCTTGTGTGTTTATGAATTATGATCAAATTTAAATGCAAATTGTTGTTCAAATTCCTGAATGCATAAGCGTGTTTTCTTCTTTGTCTTTTTAGTAGCAGACACTGTGCGTTCAGACTGTGAAACTTGTCTTACTCTGGCGGTTTTGACTCGTATGTATCTGAGCTCGAATGCCACTGAGATTCAGACTGCCTCCTTCCTCGACTCTGTGTGTCAGATGCACCCCTATGCCATGCCAAAGGTTAGAAGTGAACCCGCTGCTCTAAATGATAAATTGGCTCACAATTAAACACTATTTGTATATAATGATTTCTACATCTTTAGTGCAAGACCTACGCACGGCGTTACGGAAAGCAGCTCTTCACGTTTCTGGGAAAAGAACAGGAAGCGTTGGGCGTATGTAAGGTAAAAATGCTACTCAAAATCATAAATCTGATCACTTACATGAACCACACTTCTACACTCTACTTCGACACACGTCGCCTTGGTTTAACACCGTTATGAGCATTATTACTGTATATATTACTGTATTGTATATTACTATATACTGATAATGTGATGCTGGCACTGGCAATCTCTACTAATTTTTCTTGATGCAATAGCATATTCTTCCAGCAGAGGGCCATATTGTGTTATCAAAGTGATTGTTCACCCAAAAATAAAAATTTAAGTAAATCAAGTATTGTTTTGTTTTTCTGTATGTTTTAGAAAGTAAATCTGTGTGTCACTGGAGACCGTGAGGCAGACCCCTGCACTCTCGGCGTAAACTACCGCTGCAAGGACCTGCAGACTGCTCTAAATTGTGGGGTCAGTAATCTTATTACATCACCCACTACAATACATACTCTTTATAAAGTAGAATTTCACCCAAAACTTTAAATTCTCTCATTTACTCACTCTCATGTCAATCCCAAGTGACGGTTTCCTCATGTGCCCACAAAACACAAAACGCATTGTTTGACACCATTAAAATGAATGGGGATGTGGCCCGTCAAGCTTTACAAATTACAAGAGTCCTGTAAGACAAAATATAACATTGCATTCTAACATTATTATGCGCTCTTGATGATTGGTGTGAAGTTTATAACAGCTCGTATACATTTTTGTCAATTTCTAACAAAACAATCATATAGTACTCCCTCTTGTTGAAATTGTACAGCTGTAGTCATTCTGTTATAATTCCGCTTTTTGCAGATGAATTTGAAAAGACATTAGTGAATGGTGAGCAAGAATATTTGTATTGATTTTTATATTAATGCTTGTTTAACTGTTACAGGCAGTTTCCTTCTGTCAGAAGAATGTGTGGGGATAAATCCACTTCAGCCATCTATACCAAAGGTCATTTTTGCCAAATGTTAATCAATTGTAAATAAATAGACAATGTCTTACTCTGTAATATTATGTAAATATATAGTTGCCTTTTTAGAATAACCCATATACGTTCAGTGTGATTTATCAATATCTATATGGGTGAACCTTTGTGGTCAATATTAACATTTTTGAGTGTTAAAAAAATGTTTTGTTGTTTTTCAGTCGAAGGTGAAGGCTTTCTATCAATGTGAAGTTTTAACAGCAACCTGGTTATCAACTATAGACAAATGGGTGCTGAACCGATGCCACAGAATTTTCCTGCTTTCCTTGTTTTTTTTCACGGTTATATTTGCTTTTCTGGTTGGAAAAAGGGTCACGTGTTGTAATGAGGCTTGGATTGTATCTTTAGCAAATAAGACAGAGTATAACTTTAAATAAAACATACTTTATGGACAAAAAAAGCATGTTTTTATTTTACAAAAAAAGGGGTAGCTGTTGATGAAACTGCATTATTGATCCCACAGTATATTATCAGTCTTGTTTTTATTTGTGGAAAGTTGATTCTACTCGTAAAATATTTACCATCCCTTATTACAATAAATTGCAATATTATGGTTATCGTGATAAATATATTGGGGGTACTATTAGATGTTTAGCCCATGTTTGATACGGACCCATTTTCAAAAATTAAAATAGTTAAATGGTTACGTATTTTGACTGAAGTGTTCTTAAATTCTTGACCCTTTAAAAGCATCTGAAGCCCCAAAGTCAAATTCTTTTGCTCATTGAAAAATTATTTTCTTCTGTTAGCCATTTTCACGTAACTTTATAGACACAAGCTTAAGATGTGCAGATAAAGCATTTCACTGCCTTTTCACTTCTTGTATGCGACAAACAAAAATGCTGAATTTGACAACAGCACGCAACACGTTATAATGGTGCCACATACGGTTTTGATCCATTGAAATAAATATTTTGACTTTTGGTTCTTGATTTTTTTTATGCAAAAACTGCATGTCCAAACATATATTGAGTTGTACAAATCTGGTTTAGTTTGTATCTCAGCATTTCCTCTATGCATGTTTTATTTTGACCACATTTCTTCACAGCTAAAATGAAATGTAAACTGATTCAAACATGACTTGTGACATGGCTTCTGGTCACTAAATTGCAAGGTTAACATTTGTATGATTTATCATCTACTTAGCTGTGGAATTTTGCCTTTGGCAAGCAATCACTCTTTAAAACAATATTACCTCACCTGAACCTTCCGGTCCATAACCACAGAACACGAAACTGGAATGAGGAGTTCACAGCTGCTAACCTTTGAAAAAATGTTATGCGGTTTATCTTAGGAACAAGACTCTGGTGTTCTTAGCAGTTTTCTTTTTTTAAACTCTGCACAAACTCACAGAAGACATTACTTTTGTAACGGTTCATTCGCACCAATCACATGTCCTAATATACAAACATTCGATGTACGCTTCCATAACATTAATTGTTGGTTAACACTAGATGGGGAAATGGCATGTTCTGTCATGAATCATAATTTAGGCTTTGTGATTTCCCACTGACACAGAAACACTCATATGCACTCATGCCAAAGGCAAGATCCCATCAGGATTCCCACACCTTTTGATCAAGGATATTCCTTCCCTCATCCATTAACCGAGGACTTCTTACATAACACTGCAGGAATTATTACTTGGCAAGTAGACATTTATTAGAAAGACTAACAATTTTATACACTGGTTCAACTTAGTTACCTGCATGGCTGCTGTAAAATTGAGTTAATTCAACTTAATGAAATTGATGCAAACTCGTGTTGAGTAATATTTTTGTGTTGACTAATATTTTTAAGTTGCATTAACTAGGGAACTTTATTTTTACATTTTTAATCAACAATTTTTTTTGCAGTGCATTAATAAAAAAAATTACCTACAGACCAGGCTGGTCCAAAAGAACTTCCTGTTTCGTTTTTTTTTTTTAAGACCAACAACAAACATTTGTGTAGTTTGTTGTTTATTTATAACCAAATATGTTTACAATTTATTTATGTGTGCGAAAACAGAAACAGGAGGTGCTTCTAGACCAGTGTTTATATCTTGCAAAGTGATGACTGAGTATTTAGGATTTTTTTGGCTGCTACAAGCATAGGACTTGACACCCAATATAACTTGACAAACATGCCTTGTATAGCTGCACAAAATGAAAACTAAATGAAGCCAACAGAAATGCGAAACATGAAACTTCAGTCTTAGGGGCAGAATTTTATTCAGTTTACTGTTATAAGGGACAGAAGCATCATGGGTCATTGAAAGGAAGGGAATTCAGCAGTTTGCTGTGGATTCACACGCATCACGACAGGAAACTCAGAGGGAGCAAGTGAACCAAAAGGGGGAAGGCAAGAACAGAGAGAGGAGTGACTGAGGAAAAAATTAAATAGAAAAAAGGCACTTCTCTTTCAGTAACCAGTCTGATGCACCAATCTCTTGATGATAAAAAAACCCATAGGAAATAAAAACAGATGAGATATAAAAAGAGACTGCGGCCCAAAGCGCCCCAACAGAGAGAGCATGTAAACGAAGCCGGTTTCTCTGTACAACACCAGCCAGACTCGCTTCTTTCTGCGGGAGCGTTGGGGGTCATCAACGCAAAACGTGTGCGTAAGCTCGTATGGTCAGTCTCGTCTACCTGCCTTTGCTCTCGTAAAAAAGTAACAATGGTCACAGCTACCAGAGCTGCCCTGTGGCAAGAGCCCAAAGCTTTCTGTAGGACGCCAAGGGATGCCACACGGGCGGCACATGGGACAAACGAATGAAAAAAAATGTGTTTTCCTTAAAAACAGTTCCTTTCATGTACAGAACATAAAGGCAGTCACCTTGAGGGTCCCAGCTTTTCTGTACCGACACCAGGGCTCAAGACAATTGCCGAGCAAACACTAGGTTTAGTTTTTCAAGTATGGAGCTGGAGGTGGAGGCAGCCCCTCTGTGCACGTGAGGGAGCAGGGCTTCTCTGTATCTACGCCCGCTGTCGCCGTGCACATGGGGGGAGTGCTTTGCCTCCACCATGGTCTAGTAGAACATCACATAACAGCTACCAAGAGGTTTCATGTGGAATCGCCATTGAACAAAGTAGTTTAAGGGGCGGGGAACGGTTACGTCGCAAGTCCCGCGGAACCACGATGATTGTTAGCAGCTTCTGACTTCTCTGTAACACGTCAGAAAAACAAACGTGGCCTGCCGAGACCAGGACGCGACCGTCGTGACAGTAAACATTTTAAATGTAAAAGTCTCTTAAAATTTCTCAATCCAATCCCTGCAGCGTGCACCTATGACTGTGTGTGTAAATGCAAACCGAAAACAAAATCTGACATTCAGCGTACATTTCACAAGATGTGTTGATCCCATTCGCTGTGGTTTGGACATTGTTGAAGTGGTCAACCTGGAAAATGGTAAGCGTCGGTTGGTTTCGTCGGTAAAACGCAACGTTGCGGGGTTATAGTTAGTGCTACAGCCAGTAATGCATAGCATCACAGAACAACCTTTGACCCTTGTTTGTGCCATCACTTGATTTCCAAGCAAGTTAGGTAAGGAAGGAAGGGCCGAAGAAAGGTGGGCGGGAAGAGGGGCATATATAACAAAAGAAAAAGAAAAAAATGCAAACAAAATCCATGTGAGCCACCATCCACAGATCTTTCTTAAACAATACAGCAAAAGAAACAGGGTCGTACAGGGAGAATTCCCGAAAAGGAAAGGAGAGGACATTTACCTTTGGGAATGGGTGCGAGGTTAAGATCGAGGGATTGTGGTACATCTCCCCCCTTCCGTGGGTTTAAGCAGGTTTCTCTGTAATGCACACCTGCTGCCCAGGAAAAGGAAGGGGGGTTACAGATTTAGTATTTAAGCTTTTTGGGAACTTCCCAGGGGAAGGACTCACGGCCAAAGTGGCCATAGGCTGCGGTGCGCTGATAGATGGGCTTCTTCAGGTCCAGTTCTCTGGAATCATACAGGAGACAGAGTGAGTGAGACTATTGCAGTGCATGAAACATGACGTTCTGTCAACCTGTCTAACGTTAACTCTGAGAGACCTGAGGAAAACAGTACATTGCCATTTCCCAAGGCAGCTACAGGCTGCCTCAGAGGAGTACACTTTTTACCTGACGATGACACCAGGGCGGAGGTCAAAGTTCTTTTTCACGATTTCCAGCAGCTCCTTCTCGCTCCTCTGGGAGGTCCCGTAGTGAAAGATAGAGATGGACAAGGGGTGGGCCACTCCGATGGCATAGGACACCTGGGGGAACAAACAAATTGAATGACTTCCGGGCGAACGCTGGCACTGGCTCAGGGAGAGAATTTTAAACGTACTTTTAAATGTTTATGCACTTACGAATGCATTTATGGACCGTTTTAAACTGTTTTAAGAGAGTCACCCTGATTTGTGCACTTGCGCTGATTCGGCGGGTTTGCACGCTGGTTGATCTGCGTGTTGATGTTTTGTGCGGTTAACGTTACAGATTTGCCTGCCGGTTACTGACCTGTTCTCTGGCACGGGGATCAACTAAGAGGACTATTGAGCAACTGGTGCGGATGAACTACATCTGGGTCGTCCTTTCTGTATGCATACACAAGTGAATTTTTATCATGCTTGGATAGTTTTGGTATGCAGCAATTTAACACACTGCCTACTCATTCTAGAGGTCATACTCTTGATCTTGTTTGCTGCTCTGGTATAACACCTTATAATTGTACGGTTTCTGACTTGTATATGGCAGACCACATGCTGGTGTCATTTGTGCCCAACTGGCAGTTTTTAAGGTAAACCCGTGTCGCCCAATCACATTTCGGAATATTAAGAACATTGATGTGCCTACTCTTGCTGATGAACTTGCCATCTTCTCCAGCAAATCTGATTATCTGTACTGTTGATGAACTGGTCTCATATTACAATGAAGGACCAAACATGATTTTAGATGATTTTGCACCTGTGAAAACTCGGGACTGTTTCATTTGTACATTCAGCTCCTTGGTTTACACCTGAACTTAAAACTAAAGGCGGTAGGTTAGAGCGCTTTTATGCTAGGTCTGGCCTTACTGTTCATAAAGAAATGTATGCGGAACATGTTTAATCCTACAAGGAAGCACTGTCCAAATCTTAATCTGACTATTATTATATCATTGGAGTTGGCAATGGGAACTCCAGGTTTCTTTTCTCAATGGTAAACAATATTCTACCACCCCCAGATTCTTTGCCATCTGATGTGTATTCTGCTGATCTATGTGATCGCTTTATGACCTTTTTTGAGTCTAAGGTTAGAAATATACATCAGCAATTACTCACTAGTACTCCCCACCATTTGTCCTGTCAATTTATCGCTCATCCACCTCCTCACTATTTTCTCTCTACCTGCCTGAATGGATGTTTCTGTCCACACGCAGGTTAAAATTGCAATGCGCGGGAGCTTCAATGAGTCCGCGCACGTGCGCAGTTTAAAGAGAATATTGGTTGTAATATTTCTGTACCCATGCTTTACATTTTAACAAAAATGAGTAATAAAAAAATAATAAATGATATATGACTCATATATAAATAAATGACTCACTGCTTAATGAGATGGATGTGCTTGAAATGACTTGAATAACTCTGTGATGTTTGGTTGTATCGGAGAAAGTCCGAGTCTCAAATCATTCTCTATGCAGAGTCTGTGTCGATATTTGTTCTTTATGTGGGCAAGTGCTGAAAACCCACTCTCGCAAAGATACGTTGTGAAGAGGGCAGTAATGATTTCAAAGCGCGATCGGCTAAGGCAGGATACTCAGCATGCAAAGCTATCCAGAAGTCTGTCAGTAATTTTTGTGCGAAGTCACATGCGCTCCGTAAAGACGTGCGCTTACGCATGAGTGGACGCATATTTTTTGATTGGATGTCATGAATTTGACCTTTTATGGCACTACGTGACTACTTTTTTTGCTGTGTGTACACTAGAGGGAGCACGTCTTTACATTCAGCTTGTGAGAAAAACATGCCTTGATTGTCAGGTGCGTTACAATTAAGTAAACAGTAGATTTCAGGATTTTGTTCACGTACCCCCTTCCGTCACCTGGCGTACCCCCGTGGGATCGCGTACCCCAGTTTGGGAACCACTGGACTACTGTGATGCCCTTCTCACTGATGTTCCCTCCAAATTTCTATGTAAGCTCCAGTTGGTTCAGAATTCTGCAGCTCATTTTCGTTCTAGAACAGCTTCTACTGTGCACATTTCTCCAGCAATTGCACTGGCTTCCAGTAAAGTATCGAGTCGATTTTAAGATTCTGTTACTTATTTACAAGGCACTCCATTATCTTGCACCCCAATATCTTACTGAACTTCTTCACGTTTACACCCCTTCACGTGCTCTCAGATCTTCATCTTCAATTTCTCTTGTGGTACCTCAGATTCTACTTACTACCATGGGTGCTAGATCTTCTAGCTAAGCTGCCCCCGCCTATGGAACTCCATTCCCTTAGATATTCGAAACAGCGATTGCTTGGGGACTTTTAAAACATGGCTTAAGACACATCTTTTTACTCAGGCTTTTTATAATATGCTTTACCGAGTCTTTACTGCATTTTATTTGTATATGTTGTGTGTTTTGTCATGTGCAGTGATTTGTACATTTATTTTATTCTTTGCCTGTTTGTGAGGTGACCTTGGGTGTTTTGAAAGGCGCCATAAAATAAAATGCATTATTATTATTATAAATTGGCTTCAGCTCCTGGCACAAAGGACTTCCTAGTCATAAACCTGATAAAGATCTTACCTGGACCAGCACGCGTTTGCACAGTCCAGCCTTGACCAGAGACTTGGCCACCCAACGGGCAGCATAAGCAGCAGAGCGATCGACTTTGGTGTAATCCTTCCCAGAGAACGCCCCGCCTCCATGCGCACCCCAACCACCATAGGTGTCCACAATGATCTTACGGCCGGTCAACCCTGCATCTCCCTGAAATAAGAATTAAGAAACATTGTTAAAAGCTTTTATTTAACAGTTACATACAACCTGAAATTAAGACTAAAGAATGGTTTAAACCTGTGGGCCTCCGATGACAAAGCGTCCACTGGGCTGCAGGTGATAGATGGTATCGTCATCCAGGTAGACGCTTGGCACCACAGCTTTCACCACCTTTTCCTTCAGGGCATCACGCATCTCATCCAGACAAACCACATCATCGTGCTGAACGGACACAACGATGGTGTGCACGCGGACGGGGAGCATGGCTCCACGGTCCTGCCTGTACTGGACTGTCACCTAGAGAAGACACAGCCTGTTATTTACATCTAACCTTCGGCTACAAGGTTCAACTTTAATTGTAATGTTAAAGGGACATGTAACCCTAACCCAAAATTAAACAGTGTCATTTATTCACCCTTAAGTTATTCCAAATCTAAAAAAAATCTTTGTTCTAATGAACACAGAAAGATAATTGGAAGAATGTTTATAACTAAACAGTTCATGGGCACCATTGACTACCATAGTAGGAAAAATTACAACTGGGGCACTTTTGACTACCGAACTGTTTGCTTTCCTACATTCTTCAACATATCTTCATTTGTGTTCAACAGAACAAAGAAATGTATAAAGAAATTTTTCCTACTTTAGTAGTCAATGGTGGTTAAGAACTGTTCCTTTAATTAATCCAGAGTGCCTTCTTCTCACCTGGGTCTTTGAGTCAGGTCGCAGCCAAGGCAGGGTGCCATTGCGGCGGAGCTCAGCCATTTTGGCATTCAGCTTGTGGGCCAGGACGATGGTGAGCGGCATGCACTCTTCAGTCTCATCAGTGGCATAACCAAACATCAGGCCCTGAGAAGATTTAAGTCAGTCCAGTAAGAACTTCTGTTTTTCTGCCATCCCTATTACATATGCAACAAATCCAGACATGAACCATTTCATACCTGGTCTCCGGCTCCAACATCTTCCTCATTGCGGTCAAGGTGAACCCCCTGGGCAATATCAGGTGACTGCTGCTCCAGAGCCACAAGCACATTGCAGGTCTTGTAGTCAAACCCTAACATGCAGTAAACATTGATTGACAAACAATAATATCCTGATTTAGATATTTACCCAGATAACTTCACATTTATGCATTTGGCAGACGCTTTTATCCAAAGCGACTTACATTGCATTGCACTGCACATTTCTTTCTAAGCATGTAATTTAAAACAATATGCATTTATTAAACTTGTAATATAAAAGCCATCCCATTGACTGTACCTTTGGAAGAGTCATCGTAGCCAATGTGCTTGATGGTATCCCTGACAACCTTCTGATAGTCAACTGAAGCATGGGAGGTGATCTCACCAGCCAATAAGATCATTCCAGTCTTGGCAACAGTCTCTGCAAGGAAAAATGCGCAAGCGAAATTGATATGGGTTCAGGATGAGTAACACTAAAGGTGCAAGAAAGCTAAATTTGACACTCACCACATGCTACTTTGGCGTCAGGATCCTGTTTGAGGTGGGCGTCCAACACGGCATCACTGATCTGGTCACAAATCTTATCTGGAAAGAGAGCAAATGATCCAATCAATCTACAAATTACTCCATGCATTTCAGGCAGAACCAGACATGTTAATTAACAATAATGTTCTGTCGTACTGCCTACAGGTAACTAGACCTTGGTTTGGCCTTTGCAAACAACTATAATGGCTATTATAATTGTGCGAGACAAATTTAGGGGTGAGTTTATCTATTCCTCGATACAAAACACAAAAGTCGCCATGTGCACTTCTAAGAAAGTCATGCTCGAGTTTCATACTGCCCGATATTGCCGTACAACAGGTGAAGCACAAATGCGTCACTGCAGTACTCCAAGCCAGCCCCTGTGTAACGGTCTATATTTAGGGCAGAGGTAAGCCAAGCTAATCAGCTGCAGTGGGACTGCAAACCCTCCCCCACATCATCACTGCTGTACTTGGACCTGCTCTGAGCTCATTTAAAGGTGTGCTGATGCAATGGCCAGGGACGCTTGAGCGACAAGTTCAAACCACGTGTAGGGGTATCAAAGTCTTTTTGATACAAGGCATATGTCAATAAATCAATTTAACAGTGTTTTCACAAGCAGTCAAGTTTGCAGTGCTGGGCATAACAGAAATGAGATAAGCATCTTAAGCATAAATTGACAAAATAATAAAGACTTATCTGCTTTTGGGTCAATAAAATGATAATGCTCCCAAGCTGTGTGATTGCCAGTGCGGAAGATAGGATGTAGAATGGATAGTAAGGTACATTATGGTCTTATCGTGTTATATACATTTGTTAATAAAAAGCAGAACCATAGGGCATGACGTCATGTCCCGTTGCGATGCCCGAAGTGTTTCTACTGTCCTAACGTTACCGCAACTTTATGTAATGAGCTCTGTCGCACGTCGAAACGCAACTGCGCGCTCGCGCTGTGCGTTTCAAGCTGACGCAATATTCGCGGGCGGTTGAGCGAGAAGGAATGTTCAAACCACGTGCATGGGGTGTCAAAGTACGTGAACATAAAAGCGAAACTAAATGGCTATTTCGAAACGTCGAAAGTAGCCTTCGTGGAAATACACAAAAATACACGTCGAAAATACAAAAAAAATCTTTAAAAAAATCCGAGTTCTCGCACGCAAACAATCTTATCAAGACTGATTTTGCGGGCACAAAATAGCCGCACGTTGGTTTTATTCAAGAATAGCCTCAATAACTATCTTTAATGTATCAAATAACTCATAATAAGAATTCAGTCATGGACCTGGCCTGTTAAACAGACGCAACCGAGCTGCCGGTGTTAGTCCGCATTGCACACTGAACACATGTTCCGCGAGCCCGCCGACAACATGGCCTCCGCAAACGCGCACCCACCACCAAAAGGACCCAACCATAATTACCAACTAATCTTGTGTACATACCATATTTTTACTTTCTATTAACTTAAATGCGACGAGGAAAAATGCCGAGTATGCCCTTTAAAGCGCTGACGGACAAAATGAACACGATTAGCTTTGGGCCTTAAGTGAAATCCTGTGACACAGCGCGCTGCGCGTGGCCGAGCAGACGTAACGTACGTCCCACATTAATAAAATCAGCGTAACGGTTATGTGACAATAAGAAAACGCACTTAATGTGTATATGATTGTTTTATTAACGTTACATCTCAAATCTACACGTCTAAGGTACCGACCTTTAAACATGTATCTGAATGTTATTAGCACGTGCTAGCTGTAATGCCGCGTGCGCGTATTGACTGTTTTTATCTGCCGCTCGACCTTGCGAGCATAGAAATGTATTTAAAATAAATGTTAGGATACATACCGGGGTGTCCTTCGCCGACAGACTCCGATGTGAACAAAAAGCAGTCTTCGTCGATCAGGGAGTTATGAAAACCGTTAATTTGACCGTTCATGTTGGATTTATTAATGCGCTTGTCTAAATCTTTCTCTCGGGCTGATTCAGCGTGTTCAGTCTTTGCCTTGCAAACGCTGGTGTAAAGGGGTGTTTCTGGTGATACGCGATGTTGTTGACTTGACCTCAAATGTTCACGGGAGCCGGTGAGGAAGTTTATATCCCTCCCACATCGGTCCAAACTGAAACGTCACTCGGGCGCGCCCCCGTCCAGCTTTCCGCCAGCCAATCAGAAGCGGCTTTAGGCCCCAAACCCAAGTGCGCAGCCAAAAGAGGACCATACATCATGTTGCTACTTAAATAACCTTCTCGAATCTGTATGTTTTGACATTTCGCATTGTTTTTCATGTTAATACTTTATACAAGCACATATAAACAACTGTATTTGTAAATAAAACGTCAATGTTTACTTTTTATAGACAATATTCATATATTTACCTTTTATTTATGTATGTATTGTTTATAAATATATGTATTCATTACCACTAAATTTTGTGCGGGGTCTCTTAAAATAAATAGTGGAGCACAGTTGTATCAGTAGATTCTTGACATTTTATTTTAACTTCTTACACGTTCTGTTTGTTATTTTGCTGACCCTAAACAAAAACCGTTACTAGATTAAATGTCAGTGAGTTTTCTGTGAACCAACATAGTGAGTGATAAAGCTTCAATGTCTGCCTGCTAGTGTTTCAGTATGTCAAATAAATATATATTTTGTGAAAAGATTATGTAATCTAGTGTCACAGGTGAGAATACATGTACAATGTAATAGTTCAGTTGGACTTTGTCCTTTGCCAATGTACAACCTATATCAGAAACATCCGTCATCCTCGAAAGTTGCTCTTTGGACTGGTCGAGCAAGCATTAATTGTAGTATCACAATGAATGAACAATGTGGGCACACTGGGCAGAGCCGCTAAGCCTGTAACCATTTTCTCTTTGTGTGTGCCCATGTGTGCAAAATGTCTTTACAAATATAATAAACATGTCCATAACTAAGATGTAAGGACATTTTTGGGACAGTTGTGTGAAAAACAATGAGATGTTAACTAAAGCGAAACAAACGTGTGTGTGTGTCACTGTGTTTCCGGTCATGGAGTTGCCTGTAGGCCAACAATACATAAATCAAAGGTTTACACGAAGCCCAGAAACAAAACTGACAATATCAGTGGATAAACTGTATATCTGTGCATGTCCATTAAATATGATGATAATCTGTCAATTTACTCACAAAACATTATGTTCTGTTGCATGCTGCTTCGTGTCTCTGTTATCCCATCTAATCTGCAGGGAGCAATTTCTTAGAGTGCCAGGAGGTGCAATAGACAGGGGGCTTTAGTCCAAAATAAACTATATTGCCTATATCTACCCTCTGAAGTACAGAGGTCTCGGTGAACAAGTAAAATGCTTGTTTGACTTTTTTTAACTGAATACATTACAATTTCATCAGACGCTATATTTGCATAACAACTCGAATATTGTTTTCATACAAAAAAGTATAATATTTGGTATTTCCCCTTTTTTGCAGAACATATGATTTATAAATAATGCAGAAATTCAGACCCCAATGAATGCTCAAAACATATATTTTTTTTATAAAAAACGTAAGAATTTTGTGACCATTTAAAGGGGTCATATGGCGCGAATACGTGTTTTTCTGTGTCTTTGGTGTGTTATAAGTTGCCCATGCATGTATTAGACAAGTAAAATTGCAAAAATGAAAGTGTCGGAACAAAAGATGCCTTCTGTCTGAAAGCGAATGCTCACCCAGACCTGCCTGAAACGCCTCGTGTAACCACACCCCCACAAATCTACGTCAGTTCGTGGTATGAGTTGACTAAGACCGCCCAAATGTATACTCAAGTAAGGTGGGTGTACCTGTCAGTACAATTGCTTTGGAACCTGATGTTCCAAATATGGTAAGAGGCGTTACATTTCCATCACACGCTTGCAGTATTCGACCAATCACTACGCACTGCTTAACTGGCCAATCATAGCACACCTCGCTTTTCAGAGCCATGAGCTTTGTTAAATATCTGCGCGTTTCAGAGAGGCGGGGCAAAGAGGAGATGCAAACATGCACGGTATGTGGGAAATACAGCGTTTTTGACCCTTAAATCGTGCATACACATTGCATTACATCTAAAACAAATGATAATATATATTTTAGCCGTGTCATATGACCCCCTTAAAAATGTGATGAAGAATTAGACATAATACCATTTAGTATATCTTTTGCAGGCCAAATTGTTTTTAATTGAACCAGCAAGGTCTATTTGCAACACCTTGCTTCCTTTTTTGTTGTAAGTTGGCCAGTTATGTTTCACAAGAATAACGGTCTTGGTCCTGAGCATTTGTTTGCAATATATGTGGACAGCTATAGGGGTTTTCAAGGGTTCACCCAAAAATGAAAATGATTTCATCAGTTACTCACTCTCATGTCACTCCAAACCTGTATGACCATCTTTCTTCTGCAGAACACAAAAGAAGATATTTTGAGAAACGTTGGTGACCAAACAACATTGGACCCCATTTAGTTCCATTGTATGGACACAAAACCACTTTCAGACATTTCTCAAAATATCTTCTTTTGTGTTCCACAGTCATATACAGGTTTTGAACGACATGACATAATTTTTATGTTTGGGTGAACTGTCTTTTTAAATAAGCCAAGAATGCTTATTTCCTAAACATTGACCTCTCGTTCATAATCTGTTAGTACAGTATATAATGATGAAGTCTATCATATAACACTGATCTCATGACTAATGTCAAGACAAGCCCGGAATGCAAACAATTTCACGGGTGTGTCTCAGCTCCTCCAATCAAAATGCAAAGTCATTCAATGAAACATTATGAAAACAAAGATAACGCATAGTGTGGCACAATAACAAACTGTTAGATAATACTGTAACTGTAGGAAGCTCTCACTGTAGTTACTACAGCTGGTATACAGTGTACTTAATGCAAAATATCATAGCGTTAAGTATATTTTTATTTAATTTTGAGAAAAAGCATGTTCTAAACAAATGACAGATGTAGATTTTTATGCGTGTATTTACTTGTTGGTATCATTATCGTAATCTGGATATTTTACTATCTCATCCCTGTTCTCCTGTCTGCTCTCTACTGTCCTGTGTGAACAAAATGACAAAAAAAAAGATTATAGCGCATTTACGCCCTGTAACAATTTTTTCAGAGGAATGCAGCATGGTGTTTTTTCAGATGGCAAATCAAAGCATTTATTGAATCTTGAATATTTGTGCAGGACACTTGTTGCAAATGGCAAATTTTTGTTGCAAATCTTGTTGCGATATTTTTTGGTCTTCATACCAGACATTGATAAAGGCCCAAAACCGCTTCTATTATCCAGAGCTCATGTCTCACGTGCATGGTGAATGATCACTCAAGTGATTTACAAGATTTTCAGATGCATGTTTGTACAGATTTTGTTTAGGCAAGTATTTAATTACAGTACGCATGCAACAGACACAACTCCGTGTTTTCCTACAGCTAATAAAGTATCAGATTGTTATATTTTGTCGCTGTCCTTTTGAAACCTCGTATGTCCAAATTCAGTTTTTCAGGAAATGGAAAAATCAGTGTACTTTTTAAATGATTAAATAGTGCGATGTCAAAGTTGACAAGCACTTTTTAATCCTTTTCATTGGTTAGATATTTGCAAAACCCAGTGACAAATATAAAGCGTGACTAATAATAATGATAATGATTTATGGCAAAAAAATAAAAATCACGAAATATGTTGAAGCAATGTTTCAGAAGGACACCAGCATTTTGCTATTTTTCATGCTATGTGGTTTATTTGTGTAAACAGCCAATAAATGTCCTAAAGTAAAGTCCTATGACACAATATTCATAGTTTGTTGTAACAAAGGCACTTTTTAAAATCCAAATGAAGTAGATGTCTTGGATTATAAGGCTTGACTTGATTTTAAGTTTACAAAAAGGTTTTATTTGTTACCATTATACTGTAAATGCATTAGCTAACATGAAGTAACAATGAAAAAGATAAGTTTTTTAGTTAATGCAATACAATTATTCATGTTTTTTCACTTTGCATTGACTAATGTTAACAGTTACCAATTTGTCTTATAAAGTCAGACCGAAAAAGACAAACCACCAAACTAGATCACTCTATGAAAGTTTCCTGAAACTAAATGTAGGACCTTTGAGTTCATTGAACTGTGTGTTTATTTAGACGTACTACTGTATTGTGCAATGGATGATGAAGTTAACTCACACCTGCTGAGGTTTTGGATAAACAACTCTTCTGTACACGTGTAGCTGCACGGTGAGAAGGGGAATGTTGCCACATTATCTTCAATTTCGCAATTCTGTTACAGAACATGTCAGACACATCACAATATATTACATAATATATAACTCTATAGCTAGACCTCCCTCTGCCTTTTTGACTTTCGTAAGGATTACGCAGCTTTACATAACATGTTTTTTTTGCCTCTGGGTGTGTAACGTTTCCAGTCACATTCCAAACTATTAAATAAGAGCTCAAAGTAACAAACGTCAATATACGTTCAAATTCAAGTTTATTTTGCGCTGTCCACACACACCACACACAAGCTCGATTCAGCTCACACGAAACGCCATAAATGACCAGAGCTCCTCTGATTGGTTGACATCGGTCAGCTGCTTCTGTCAAAGGTTTGCTCCTGACAGATATTGCAGCAAAGCATGGTGGGTATTAATGAGTAACCTAAAACCTGGGATGGTGCGGTGGTCTTACAGGATGTGCACACACCTCTGCAATATGTGTGCTCATAGAATGGTGACAATGACAATGACATCGCAACAACAGTAGCGATAGGCTGATTTTATCAACATCACCTGGCGAACATGTCTGATTGGCTGAAATTGTCATTCCATTTGCTGGTTTGAAATGCTGTTGTCAACAAAACTGTCTAGAGCTTTGTCAATGCACAGAGCACGGTTTTTGTTTCAAATATTTGTTGTGAATAATGAATACATATTATGTAAAATAAATGTTTGTTTAAATTGATCGCTGTTAAATTATAAAATTGTATTTTATAAAACGGACAATTCTGATTGGCTGAATTTGTTTGTATTTTCATTTGAAAATTCCAGGTTTGGAATGGGGAGTCCAGGGAGTGAATTTTAAGGGGGACAGAGTTTCACCTCAAAATGTAGATAATTTACCGGTTTAAACCATGAAATTGCCTCCAAACATAGTTTTTGCACTTACGGTTTAAAATGTAAAATATGCCTCCAGCATAGAGTCCCCCTGGAGAATCTCAGCCATTTCAACCATTGGGTGTGTCACTTTTTACCTAAACGAAAGCAGCTGTCCCGACTTCACAAGTGCTAAACCTGATGATCCATAATGATTCAGCATGATTTGAGAATTTTCAAAAGATTACCTTGTGAGTTCATGAACACAAACAAATCTGACCTGTTGTGTGGAG
This sequence comes from Triplophysa rosa, assembly GCF_024868665.1. Classification (NCBI taxonomy): domain Eukaryota; kingdom Metazoa; phylum Chordata; class Actinopteri; order Cypriniformes; family Nemacheilidae; genus Triplophysa; species Triplophysa rosa. Next base: position 7,281,977 of record NC_079911.1, on the reverse strand, counting down.
TTAAAGCAGTGGATACAAACTGTTGCAGAATCTTAAATATTTTCAAATTTTGAATCACAAAATCTCACTGTGGACTTTTTGGACCTTGACAACTGAAAACTGTATACAGTTAAGTTAATGCAGTGGTCCTCAAATTTTTTTGTTGTGTAAGGCCCCCTTTGTGTAGAGTGCATCACCTTGCGGCCCCCCAAATAAAAACGTATAATCTTAAACTTGAAAATTTTAACTAAACCAACAACAAATTCTGAAATACAATGCTGTAACATCGATACTTTTGGTTGGGGGTCTTATTTTTCTGTTTGATTGCATACAATTTATGATTTTTAAATTTTGATTTTGAATTTCTATATTTCACATTATGCCACAAAATCTGTGGCCTACCTGGATCCATCTTGGGCCCCCCCAGGAGGCCACAGTCCCCAGTTTGAGAACCACTAGGTTAAAGAATGATATTATTCGATAACCTTTTTCGATAACCATTAATAAGAATTGAACAGTTATTTGTGTGTTCTATCATATGGCTGTTGACACCATTGTCTGAGTTCAGTAAGCCATGAAGAGCTGATATAAACAAGACAAGTCTATAAATAATTGAAGGGGAAAGTTAAATTGAGCGATTTTCATTACAGTGGCATTGAAATAGTGCAGAATCTTAAATACGTCACAATGTATCAAACCTAAAAACCTTTCATTTTCCTATTTCTAGTCAAAATTTTGAATGACACATTTCCACTGTGGTCTGACTTTTTGGTTCCTACTTTGTACTGACGTTTTATCGATGTCCTCTAGATATGATATGTAACCTAGTCTGTGAAAACCAGGCTAAAGTCTCGAAATCTATTTATGAGATAAAGAGCATCAAAGTTTGAGTTCAACTATTAACTTCACTATGCTATCAATCTTTGATACTCAATCAATATTAAAGATATCAAGTTTATATTTTTACAGAATGTTCTTTACCTTATGTAGGAAAATGTTTAGTTAAAAAAATCAGTAAATCACAAAAAAAGACTTTAGCTTGGTTTTCACAGACTGGGTCACATATTGAAATATCGGCCATGTGCTTGTTGACGATAAAGGCAGGGATGAATGCTGACATCACTGTTTGCTTTGATACTACGGTAAGTGCACAGTTTTACCTCAGGTCAGGTTATACTGCTCTATAAGGCTGTTTAGATCAAAGGAATGTGTACAGTTGTACTGATACAAATGACAAACAGAAAAACAGAAAGCAGAAAAGTATAGAACAGTTAAATCTCCATTGCCAACGCAGAGAAACAAGGAAACGTCTGTGATGCAATGAGGCATGACAAGGCATTACAGACTATTGCTGAGCCTCTGATATGTATATGATGTAAAGACTAAACAGGTTTCCTAATAAGATCTTTGCACATGAACGTCATTAAATTTCTTTAAGACAGTGGCGTTACAATAAGCTATAGCTAAAGTCTAGCTAAATGCTAAGTCTATAAATAAATAAAGGGGATGCTGTCTCGGTCATAGAGACGCATCCCCCGTTTTGCCTATCTGCGCAGGCCTGTGTTCTCCTAATATGGCTGCTATCAGGGCTTCCGGGGCGCTGACTCCACTTCCAGGGGACACGGGGCTTCGCGGACTAAGGGGGCTTAGCGACGGTGAGGTCAGTGTGTCTGGAGAAACCAGGCGCTCTTTTTTGGCATTGGCTGAGGGACGGGGGGAGGAGCTCTGCACGTGGCCATCGCGGGGGCGCGGGCAAAGGCTGAGGGATTGCAGGGAGGGTAGAGGCGAGGTGGAGAGTGCAGGTACGGCGGGGCTGCGGCTGCGCTTCTGGTGGTGCCGTTTGCAGCCATGATTTCCAGGACTGGGGCTGCGAGAGATGGGGGCCAATAGGACCAGCGTGCTGTCGTCCTCAGAGCTGACGTCAGAACTGTCAGAGCGTGAGCGACACACCAGCTCAGGGGGCGTGGACATGGGCAGCTGCACCTGTAAAAAATAGCAGACAGGGTAAAAATCTTTACCCATGGAGTAAAAATCTTGTAAGCTGTCAAGAACATGTCGAGGTTACACTTCTGCCTAAAACCAAAAGAAATAAAATGTTACTTATTGAAAATAAAGGATATTTAACGGAATCATTAATACTTTTGCATTTTTACATTTGTCCTGCGCTTCGCGATCTTTAGACGTGGGGCGGGGCGTTTAAAATGTAAAGAGACATGACAACTAGCCCATAAACAAACTTAATATAAATTATTGTAAATAATTAATTCACGAAATTTACCATATCCATTGCATGAATTTAATCACATTTGTCAATATAATTTTAACTCAAATAAAAATATCTGAGGGACCCCCTAAGTCTATTTTTTACTTCTTATGGGAGGTCCCTAATGCCTTATGGGGATCACGGATCCCCCCAGCCCCCCTTCAATTCGAGCACTGCCTAAACTCCCAATATTTTAATGCAAAAATAAGGGTATAAATTGTTGTTCGTCCAATATAATTTTCCCTTATTTATATATATAAATTAAATTAAATAGGCTAATGTTTTAGCATATGAGACTCTAATCTGGGTAATGAGAATCTAAAAAGAAACACAGCTATGATAATAAATAAATTAGATAAATAAAATATAAATAAATATAATAAAATTATAATTATATAAAACTATAAACAAAACTATAAACTAAAAGTTAAATAAAGTTACAGAATAAATCTTCACGAAAAACACAGAACTGGGGGAAAAACAATCTAAAATAGTTTTATTCTCTATCATATGTGTAAAAAATCATGGTAACTGTCAACATCTGTATACTGTGACATCCCTAATTTATATGTATTTAAATGTACATACTGTAATTAGAAATACTTATTTTCGCTCTTTTAATGTAGTAAATAATTCTGTTTTAAACGTGAGAAGAAAGATTATCATGTAGCTGTATTACTGCAGTATCAAAAGTCAATATCAGTGTATTGGTGAATCTGAATACTATAACACAAGGTAAACCAGAGTGGCAAAGCTGCTGGTGAATGTTTTTTGCATATCTACCTCATTGTGTTACACGTGCTATCGTGAGTACTTTAAATAGTGCGGTTTCAATTGCATTTCCTAATTCCACTTTGTGTTTGGAATGCCCTCGATGCAATTGACTGTTTACAGTCTGTGGTTGTCCCCCCTCAAAAACAAATAATGGCTCCAAATCACAACTTACAATGTTTACAGGGGCAATGCCAGGGTGGACTGACTGAGCATCATACCCTTGAAGTAACTCACTCTGACCTACTATGTGGTTCATGCAAACAAGCTAATATTTGCATTTGTAGTGAATCGAAATTGGCAGCGGGTGAAGTATGGACCTGAAATGGCTCGGTCACTCCTGCGAAGCCGTTCATGTTGCTACTGTAGTATCCCAAAATGTATTCGCCAGGGTCTCTGGGCAAATCCTCTTCAGAGAATGTCACCTGAAGGTCATAAAAAAACATTTATGCTAGAAGTGAAAGTACATCAATATGCTAAACTACACTTTGTTGTGGGCTAGACAAAACAAAGCCTGAGAATTTAAGAAGCCTTGAAGCCTTGTGTAAGATCTATAATACACGGATAAAATAGTTCTTTTTGTTAGACATTGTTAGCATTAATACGGTTTCCAAATCTCAAAGATTTCATTCTGAAATAATCCATTGCACAGTAATAGAGTTAAACGTCAGAGTCAAGTTGCTTGTATTGGATCTCTAAGAAACGTCTTACAAATGTTGATGTCACATGTGGGGCTGGTGTCACATGCCTCCCTCTGCCAAGATCATGTGTAAAGCACTGCACGCTTTGGACAAAAGCATTTACCAATGCAAAAAAAAAGTAAATTACTTGATGTTTATGTCCTACCTGAGTGGAATGCTCAGATTTGGCCCATACATACACAGCATAATCCTTGTGATGCTTAAATCCCACCTAAAAACGGTATTATGAAAAATGTAAAACCTTTACGGGTTGTTTAAAATGTGTGAGAGTGCCTTTTGTTTGTTACCTTGTACAGTCCCACCCAGTCCCACGAGCTCCTCTGAAACCCTGAAGCTACTGTGATTTTGACAGTCGCATCAGAGAATTTGGTCCATTCCTTCTCCACTTCCAGCGTTACTGATGGCAGGTTTACCTTAAAGGGAAACTAAAGATGGTGGAGAAACGTGGTACAGCAGAGAGTGGTTACTTGGCATTTTAATTACCTGTCGCTAATATTTACATAGACATAAGAAATAGCTAGACTGCACGCTCTTTGGTTGCTGGATCATGCGCCAACGACGCCGCCGAATTAGGAGTGGCAACCTCCAACTATGCAAGTGAATGGCGGTGCTGCAGTTTTTCTGGATAAAACACAATTTCTCAACCTATTTCAATGCTTTACGACTTATGTGGAGTGCAGGAACGTTTCGGCTCCAGTTCTCTAGGGTTAGAGTTAAAAAAAATATTGTCATAAGGAATTGTTAAAACTTACGCTTGTCAAGCAATCGTTTTGCTTATTTTTTGCTTAATAATTGTGCAAACATTGCTAATGTGATATAATTTAAGGTAAATGAAAAGCACATGATCAGAACATAGTTCGTTCACTTTTAAATATTAGGAAAAAATGAAATGATGAGTCTCATTGATTACGTTATGCTATATCACACTATTTATATGATTGTTATGTGTTTTACAAATATCACATAAATGTTTTACTTCTGTAACTGTTTTACTGAATCCACCAGGGACAACCTTTTATCTTTAAAATGGTCCGTTTTCCCCAATGAAAAACTAGATTTTTTCCAGATATAATGTAAATTAAATAATATTTCATTGGTTTTGTTTAATGATTGAAATAAAATGCTTCTCTGTACCATCTTGTCTGTGTTATTAATATGGGGTTATTTTCATTTATTTTGCTGTTGTTTCTCTTGCATAGTCATAACATATCACCCAACATGTTCAATCTAGTGTCTTTCCAAGAAAAACAGGCACAATTAATGAATATTTAACAATTTTCTATGACAATGATTAATTTTCCTAAGTCTAAATATTGAAATTTGAAGTATCTAGAGACATGATGTATTTGTGCTGCACGTATATGTCATAAACCATTGACATGTGTTAAGCAATGTAAACGTTATTGTGCTTTTAATGTCGGAAAAGCGCAGCTCTCCCGTTTACTTGCATTTGTTTGCATGCTACTCTTGCCACAACCAATATGGCGGCGCCGTTGACATATCGCAGCAGATGACCAAAGCAGCCAATGTGCGGTCTATGTATGTCTATGAATATTTAGGGATACAGATTTAAAGTCCCAGTGAAATAAAAAAACACAATTCATATTTTTTCATGAAATATTGCAGCGTTTATAGTAAATAGCTTATCAGTGCGGGTCATTTTCTTATTTAAATTCATGTACCCTCATAATCTTCAGTTAAAATCTGAAAATGCACTTCCGCCTTGAAAAGACTATCCATCTCAAATGGCGTAAATTAGACAGCTTGGCCGGAGCATCCGTTAACTCCTCCCCTTCAGCTGTCAGTCTACTGCCAGTTTCATTTCAAAATCAAGGCAACAGCTGCTTTTACACATCCAATCAATTCGCAGTGAAAAATGCAAGCCACGCCCACTAATTTTATCCTTTGAAATTCCTTTTCACTCGGAAATGTGTCAGAATACGCAAGTAAAAACTATCGCAAATTCCGGTTCAAGGGGACTTTAAGCAAACCCCTAATGTCAAGTTTTAAACATATGTAGATCACTCTACAAATATTATTTTATCTTGGAAAAAAACCCACAGACTAACATTGAAAAAAGGGCCCAAACATAAATAGGACTAAAATATCACAGATATTCTCAAATTCTTTCATAATTTATTCACCCTCATGTTATTCCAAACCCGTCTGACTTTCTTTCTGCTGCAAAACACAAACAATATTTTGAAGAATATTGGTAACCAGACAACATTGGCCCTCATTGACTTCCATTGTATAGACGCAAAATCACTGAGACATAAGGGTGAATAAATGATGCAAGATTTTTTTGTTGTGGGTGAACTATCACTTTAAGGGTAGCAGCCTCTTTTGACATTTGCTAGTAAAACCTACAGCAGTACGCTTAAAGAACCTTTTAGCAACCTAGAAACAACCACACGTAACGACTACATACTGTTGCAACTAACCCAAACCATCCTTACATTGTAATAAAATCTAGAAGCAACTTTAGGCATTACTAAAATAAACATTTAAAAAATGTAAATACCCATTTATGTGGCTGAAAACGTTGCAAAAAACAATAAATGAAAAAATGTTGAATGTCAAAAATCTAGCATGTAACGTTACTTTTTCAATTGCATGTACAGTTTAACAAGTGGCTCATGTACAAGGCCACAGCATTTGCAAGTACAGTATTTTTTCTCCTCGTTGAATGTCAACGATCTTTTGAATGTCAAAGTGTCAAGCTAATAAATCCACATGAGACTGTACGCCTAAAATACAAGCAGCTCGGCTCACAGACTATCCGGTGTCTTTCCCGCCATTTTTAGACTCACATGCAACGAGAAGAGGGCGGACACAGGCTTGTGGTCACTAATAGTAAAACCCATGTGACTGCGGTAGAACTGCTGGGACACTCTGGTGGCTCCGCCCAGCCACGAGGTGAGACCCCGCTGCAGAGCGGAATTGTGGGACGGCACGGGGGAGCCCGTCCTGCGCAGACGCCACAGGATGCGATCGGTCCATGCGGGCTTCCTCTTCTTTGTGCTAAAAAAATTACAGCAGGAAGATCAAGCAACTCGTAAAGGGACGTGTAGTACGCTTATCTGAGATACACTCGCACACCTCGTGTCATAAGTGTGCGTTCCCACGTCAAACTTATACGTCGGTGGGAAATTCAGGGGTCCTTCCATGAATCCCTCCAGGACAGACTCGCTTTTTTTTGCCATGTTGAGCTGCGGCAGACAAAAGACAACAAAAATGTGCCTTTATGTTATCTTTGTAACAGCAGTCCGATGGGCTCTATGCATGCGTGACTTCCTCGTTTCCCGTTCAGAACCCTCGGCAGTTTCTGGTTGGGGAGACTTAAAGCAGAGGGAAATGGAAAAAATATTTTTTTAAAACGTATTTGAATGTTATAACGAAATGTTAATTTATGAAGGTATCTTTTCAAATACGGTAGAACAGCACTTCTATGTACCACTGCTGTCTGCCACAATGTACAGCAACTGCTAAATGTAATTATTTTCTTTAAGTCTCCCCAACCGGAAACTGCAGAGGGTTCTGAACATGAAACGCGGAAGTCACGCATGCATAGAGCCCATCTAGCAGACACAGCATATGTGCACATGCAGTTCTTGAAGTGCTGAAGCAAGCTAGAGTTTTATCGATGTGGTGACACACGCCATCTAGTGGTAGCACATGGAAAAATACAGCTATGAAAAAAATTACTTCAGTTTTGTAACCTCAGAATCCTTGATCTTTTCTAGTGGGTATACGGCGTATACCTGCATATCACGTAGACTACACCACTGACTATTACTGTTATGCAACTTAAAATTTAAATTAACATTTGCTAATTTAGCTACAAGACCCATTATTTAGCCTGTGCGATGGCTACATTTATACTAAATCTGTAACCCTGTATGTTGCGGTAATTTTTGTTAGTGACTTTGTAAACAAGTGTTTTGTTCTCGTTTAATAAACGTAATTTTTTTTTACATGTAATCATTACTTAAAATATTAGTGAAATAGCAAAATCAAACCAACCAAGGTTTTAAACTGTATTCAGAAATGTCACAAACTTTGCAGGATTGACATGATTTCAAGCATCATACAGTATATATTTTTTTATAGTATAATAGTTATACCCCCTGAAGTGAAAAGAATATTTTGGTTAAACCCCTCGCTGACCCCTTGGGGTTGGGATGAAACATTTGATTGTGTTACATTTTTTTAATGGAGAGTATCTGGTGTGTGATTAGGATGAAAGTCTCATCTTATCTCGTCAAACATAAACATTACCTTTAGAGTTATCAAGGTTTCCCTGCAATCGCATGCTCTTATGCAATTAGTTTCCTGTCTGATAGTCTAATAGTCCAGCACGCAACATTGTCTCTTACCTGATCTTTCTCCCACAGCAGAGGCAGTTTGTCATTCTCAATCGCACTTTTCACAACGTGAATATCATAGCCTTCGATTCTGAAGTTCAGATCACCAAACCAGAACACCACGCTGAGAACAATACAATATTTTTACCACAGTGAACCCAGTTCAGTTACACAAACTCACTCAGATTCACACATATTCTGCCTCACTTCATTCCAAAATTGGAATGCACACAGACAAAAAAAGTGTAATACACAAATATGTTTTACTAAATGTATTTTTCCAGGAAAACCAGGAAATGTCGAACTTAAAAGTGATAAAAATTGGCAGATAAAAAATATTCTTATTAAGTTATAAGGTCCTTCTTTTGTGGCTTGATAGCTTCCAGTCACTATATAGCCGTGAAAAGAATTAGAGACCATTCCGAATAATAATTTATTCAGCATTTCTAGATTTCTATTGTAGGGCTGTGCAATTAATCTAAAATTAATCGTATTCGTCAATTTTGGCCTTCAACAATTACAAAAACAAAATAATCGAGGTAAAACCATTATTGTGCCACATTCTATTTTGCAAGGATCCTCTCTTTTCTTGTGGTATAAAAGCACAGAGCACAGCTTTCCTTTAGAGTGGTTCAGCTGTGCTATTTCTTTACATTTATTTCTCAGTTGAATTCACAGTTTAAAAGCCAAGTTTTTTTTCTATGTTGTTTCAAAAGTTAGTGAGTAATCGTGTTAAATAATTGGGATCTCAATATTGGCCAAAATAATTGTGATCATTCCAGTCCAGTGTCTGTTGAATTACAACAAAATCAAACCTCAGGAGTGACATAAAGTCATCCAACAGCAATGTGAAAGACTGACAGCATGACAAGACACACGAAAACTGTGATAAAAATCAAGGTTATCACATGAAAAATACTTTTCAACTGTTCCTAAATACAAACATTACTGTTGAGTTGTATTAAAAGTGAATATAAACTTATTTTCTTTGCAGTATTTGAGGTCTGCAAAAATACAGAGCATCTTTTCTGTTATTTTAACCTGTTTCTCCAGTTTTCATTGTCTGCAAATAAATAAAAATAGAAACAATATATTTTTACTAGAAATTTAGGAGAAATCTTGATAATAGTTCAAAAAAAATTGATCATTTTACCTTACCACATACACATAAATAGTAAATTCAGAAAAACTTGAAATGGTCTCTCAATTTTCCCCGCGGCTGTATGTTAAATTCTGCAAGATGATAGTGATGAATTACACAGGTTTAGAAACAACAAGGAGGGTAACAAAATGACATCATTGTTACTTTTTGTGTTAACTACTCCTATTATTCAATAAATACATTTAAAAAGTAAGTCTACTACGCATTACTCACTCGTGGTCCAGCACGCCCACGGCAGCTCCGCCCTCAAACTGCTGCTGCTGAAGGATGCTCTCAAAGTCCTCCATCCGCTGCTCCAGGTTCCGCATGTGAGCCGGCAGGTGGCAGTTGAGGAAGCACACGGGGTGTCCGAAAACCATCATACGTGCACTCACGCCCCCTTTATTCCCCTGAGATGAAAATGAAGAGGCAGAGATAATGGAAATCTATTAAAAATACATCAGTTCTCTTATTCTCACACCCTGTAAGTGTTGTTTTCCATCAGACAAAGAGCAAAACACCAATTATTCTTCATGTCACAATAATACAACTGTCAAAAATTGGCATGAATTGAACCGACAATGGCTTTGAAAAGGAGCTAAACAGGAAGCTCTTAAAGGAACAGTTCACACAAAATTCTGTCATTATTGACTAGCGCTCATGTTGTTTCATATTCAGTGTGTGAATGTTAATGCACCATTTTGTCTGTTATGGTGTTTTTCGCAGCTTGACAGACGTGGTAACTATGAACTGACATTGTATCTGTCGTTAAGGGTGAGTAAATGATCAGATTGGGGTGAACTACTCCTTTAAACAATTTGCTTTGGTTGTACTGCTCAGTCAAGGATGAAATGAACTGTGCAGAGACACGTCGTTTATTAGCAGCGCTGGTGCTGAGTTCCCACGGGTTGTGCTCTCTCTATCTGGGTAATGCACTGGGGAGAGCGGAGAGCTGCTGCGGCTCTGTGTGTGTGCGTGTGTGCATTTGATCAAACAGAGATGAACCTGCTGTGTGTGTGTGTTTGTGTGGAAGACAGGTCAGAAACAGAGCTGCTGTGTGCCCTACTGTATCCTGCTCTGAGGAGACTGCAGTGCAATCCTGGAGCGATGCTCACAATAACAAACGCACGCACATACGCTCATCAAATGTTTATAAATGAAACCATTTATAAATTCTCCTTATTTGGACTCACCCAGTAGCCTCCCAGGCCGGTGCGTGTGCTCTGGGTTTGTATCCCCCTGAGAAAAGGAAGGTGGCAGAATTTGGAAAACACTAGCAGGAAAACACCCTGCATCCTCTGAGACGCTACCTTTAAAAGATAAAAACATTTCATCAGATTTGGTTCTTTTGTAACTTTATACTGCATGATACCTGGGTCATGTTAGTACACCCAAAAATGAAAATTCTGTCATTATTTATTGACCCTCTTCTCATTTCAAACCTTTATGACTTTCTTTCTTCCACAGAACACAAAAGAAGGTATTTTAAAGAATGTTGTTGCATTGTTTCCATACAATAGAAGTGAATGGGTGTCTGTGCTGTTCGGTTACCAACTTTCTTCAAAATATCTTCTTTTGTGTTCTGCTGAAAAAAGAAAGTCATACAGGTTTGAAATGACATGAGGGTGAGTACATTTTTATTTCTGGGTGAACTATCCCTTTAATGTAAAGATGACATTTACTGTAGCCTGTGCTATGTGTGACACTACTGATATAATTAACAAGACTTTATTAACTAAATTTTACTGTATTAACTAAATTTTTAAAAAAATTTAATCAATTTAATGCAACATTTTTCTTAAAAAGAAACAATGTTTTTTTTGCATGCAAAGGCTATGATGGGATAAGATAAACTGAAAATAATCTGATTTAAAGGGATAGTACACCCAAACATTTTAATTCTGTAATCATTTGTTCACCCTTGTTGTTTAAAACCTGTATATGACAAAAGTAAAACACAAAAGAAAATATTTTGAGAAATGTCTAAGTGGTTTTGTGTCCATACAGTGAAAGTCAATAGGGACCGATGTTGTTTGGTTACCAACATTCTTCAAAATATCTTCTTTTGTGTTTTGCAGAGAAAAGAAAGTCATACAGGCTTGGAATGACATGAGGGTGAATAAATGATGAAAGAATTTTCGTTTTTTGGTGAACTGTCCCTTTAAAGATGATAATCTTGGTTTTATACTGACCAGCACATATCCGAATCGACTGAGCGTATCCATGCAGAGTTCACTCCACTGGTCTGTGAAGAGAGCGTCTTTGAGTCTTTTGTTTATCATGGAGTTCACTTCCTGTAGTCTGCAGCGAGATACACAAGCGTTGAGAATGAACGACCAAAGAATGGTAGATACGTAGCCACAAGACGCTATATATAAATTCGGACATTCTCACCCAACGACGAACATATCCGTGCTCCTGTTTTCAATTCCAGGACTGAACAAGGAAGTGATGTCATCAGGTGGCATAGCAGACCCTACATTCCATGTGACGATGTGCACCCTAAAAGAGATATCGTGTGCTGAATGCAAATATTTTGATGAAAATGTTTTAATAAAACCCCTTTGAAAGAGTATCTATAATGTAATTTAAAGCGGAAGTATGTCATTTTGTTAAAATACATTCTCCTATTCAAGATTCATATGCAGAGAAAACTATAAGTAAGCCATTTATAAGTGATTTTTTGCTAAAATGTTTTTGTGCATCTCAACCAGCACAACCAATTATGTGTGATTTGGGTGAGACCACCTTTTGGTTTTGTCCAATTCCTTACAAAAATTAAGTTAATTCAAGTGTGCTATTAGTATACTTCTTTTAAATTAAAACTCAGTCTATTTTTTTATAAGTGATATACTTTGTTATTCTCGGAAATATACTTAAAATTACATTTACATACTTGACTTATACTGACAGGAAAGTTTAAGTATACTTGGCTAAAATGAACTTAAAGTACAGTTAAAGGTACATCTAAGTATAAAAACTAATAGCGTACCTCAAAAGAAGCATAGTAGTATACGTAAAAGTGCAAAAACTATATGAACAAAATAAACTAGAAGTATGATGTTAGGTTTGCATCAAGAAAACGCAAACTAACTAAAGTAATCTGCTAAACTACTGAAAGTATGCTTCAATTTTTTTTCATAAATTAAAATGGGCTACAAGTATTGAACTAGTAAACTATCAGTATACCTATACTGTACAAGTATAGTTCACTTGTAGAATAGTTGCAGTGCAAACAAAACCATAGTTGTAAACTAGTTGTGTACTCCAAGTTAACTACTGTTACAATTAAAGTATTTATTTTTAAAAAGTATTATGTAAGGGATAATCCACAGCTAGCCGTGCGTTAAAGGATTTTAATGCACGACGTGGAGGCGAAGAACCTGGTTGCCTCTGCGAAGTGCATTAAAATCCTTTAACGCACGGCTAGCTGTGAATTATCCCTTACTTAACGCACGGCTAGCTGTGGATTATCCCGCTCATACCATGGTCATATGCCAAGTTAAATCTTTTATTGATGTTTACAGTGAAATTTTAGATCAAACAGGTGAAAAATTACAGTGATTTTGTCAGTTCAATTTCAAATGTAATCAAACTTACTGGAGCTACCTGTGCGTTAAAGGGTTTTAATGCACACCTTCCAGCCAATCAGAATTGAGTATTCAAAAAGACCATGGTATAAATAGTTTTACACAGTGTTGCAGTGATTATTATAAATGATTTATCTGTGCACACCATTAGTTTTTCCAAATTCATTTGCACTTGTAATCTTTAATCAAAAACATTAAGCTCCTCTCCCCCTCTCAACAACAACTCTTCACCACATGACGTCAGCAACAAAAAAGAGGTAGGAATATACTGACTGTCCAATGGCAAGGCATTTTAAGCCCTCCCCTCCAGGCCCAACCCACAACAAACCAATCAAAAAGGGAAAGGCAAAATAAAGCCCCGCCCTACTTTTTTTTTTCAAATTTCAGAAGCCGTTTCACTCGGATATACGTCACGATACAGAAAAGAAGTCAATCGCAACTTCTGCTTCATGGTGACTTTAAAGGTTAAAAACTAAAGTGAGTCCCAGACAGTATTAACATGGTACACTAACAAGTATGCAAGTAGTATATTTGTTTACAGGGGAACATTTAAACTTTTAAAATGTCAGTTAAATTCTAATCTATTAATGGCAAATATCACTGGCAGGCCTCTAGTCCACAGGTTCTCAATCTTTTTGTCTCCAAGGCCCCCCATTGTATTCAACAATATTCGAAGGTCCCCCTCACAATTTATACCCAATAAAATATTTCAGAGTTTGACATTACCTGGAAAAAAACTTTTATTAATTGTAAAAATGGCCAAATAATAATAACTATCTTGTTTTTTCTTTGTCATTTTGTCTAATTTTAAAATATTCATCATCTTGAGGGCCCCCTTGGAGGTCAGCTGGGACCCCCCTTGTGTGCTACGCCCCTCGGTTGCGAACCACTGCTCTAGAATACACATTCGACCAGTTTATTACAATATAAATTGTCGAAAAAGTCACTTGCTTAAAATAACCCTCTTATAATTATTATTTAAGTGATAAGAGATCAACTTTAGGTCTGTATTCCAATGCATTCATAATTTACAACCATTTAAGTATGAGTTTTCATGCATTTTCCACGTACTAAAATAAAAGTGTAGTATAGACATTTTTTTGTAAAGGATGGCCGACACGTCCATATTTTTGCTGTTTTGTTTCAGACAGTACACACTTTGGTAAACAGCTCATTAGGGTTTAGAGCGATTTCAAAAATCCACGCACTTTCTATTTGATTCCTCGTCATAGTTACAAGAGTAAGAACAATTATAAACATCAAATTGTCACCTGTTGCATCAAATGGCCTCCAAAACACTCCCTAATTAGATCACATCTACAGTGAGTAAACATTACACATCATCAGCGGTCTGTCGCTGCTGACTAAAGGATACAGGCACACATTTGATTCTCTAGGAATGTTGCCAGCTAAACGCTCCTGTGTCCATTCTGTCATCGGGCTCTGAGGGAGATATTATGTAAATTTAAGAGAACACAAAATCTCAGGCTGCTTTTGAGATCCGTAAACTGACAAACTCCTTCCCCCAGTCGAGGGGATTAATGCAAAGCCAGCAGATTTTCCTAATGACGAGCGATGACCAAAGTGTCATATCACATTATATCAGTGAAACTGGACGAGGCATATAATAGGACGACTCACCTGAAATCACCTTCCTCGTCACTGGTGTTGGGTATGTGCGTTTCTGGGCTTTGGGTCGGTTGAGGACTAGGGGTAGGGGAAAGATTTTGGTTTGGTTTGGTGATGAAATTATTGTGCGTGTTGACACGGACGGGCTGTGCCGGAGGACTCGGGAGTGTCGGGGGGATGAATGGTGGGTTGAGGTGAAGTTGGGAGGGGGGGCTGAGCTGTGGGTTTAGGGGCAACGGTGACTCTGTTAAGATGCCTGTAGCTTTAACCTGCAACGAAGGCTCAGGCGGCCTGGAGACTTTGATGGCTGATTTGTTTGGTAGTGCCGTTGGCCTGGGACGACTGATGCTGATGGAACTAGCAGATGCCTGTGAGCTTAAGGGCGGTTTTACTCTCTCCTTATTATTTGGAATTGGCTGCGATGCCTGAGCCTGTCCAGCTGCCGGAGGGTTTCCAGTCATGTCCATCTGACAGTGTGAAGAAGTGGGTTTGCAAGGGTTTCCGAGTAGGGTTTGACCCAGTACTCCATTGGGTTTCTCTGGCATTGGGCAGCTGTGAACGGGCTGCATTGGATCCATTTACCTGCACGATAGGGGGACACATTTTACATTTATGCATTTAGCACCACAAAGCATCGTAAGAGCATTACTATATTTCAATTGAGCTACAAATTGAAATAATTTTCTGTGGTAGTCATCATTCTGTCACATTCCTTTCATAAATGAAGACAGAAGCCTAAAGGACATTATAAGTGACTAGATAAGAAAGTAGATGCTGTGAATACAGTAAGACGAGAATCTTGAGTTTATTTCTCCTTCACACACCTCTGCCTTCTACCACGGCCAACGACAGAGACTGTTGCAGTCTGCAGTGGACGAGTGAGTGTGTGTGTGCCTCTGGATAACAGCCAGGGCTGAATGTCCCCAAAATCATACCTGTCCCCATCGCCCTCTGGGACGTCACTGCTTGATATGAATGAACTAAACAATGAAAAACTACGTAGCAAAGATCAATCCTCTTCAAATAACAGCTATATACTCGTCTCTCTGTCCTGATCTACTTTCCTGTTGCTTGGCAACAACTTTAATTACAACCTACCAATTCCAAACATTTCAATTCTTTTGCCTATTCCAAAATATTTCCGGCATTCTGTTTCACAGGAAAGCGATCGATAGGGCACTCTATAAAGAAAGTGCAAGATATAATGGCAGTCACATAGTATTAGCGATGTGCCTCTGTGTCTCCATCTGTTGCAGGCTAATAGCTCAGAGCTTCTACATAGGTATCCTGGGACAGATCTTTAGTGAAAGAGACAGAATGCACTTTAAAGTAATGATTTAAAGTTAAACACCATACACACTCTTTATCCAATCTCAATATGTGTTGATGTTGAAAGGCAATGCAAAGGGTTACATTTATATTCAATAGCCCGTTTGAAATAAATACAAACAGTCAGCACCGAGCGGCTAATGCATTCATGGGTGATATGTCATAATGGACGTCATAATTCAGAAAGTGATATGCAACATAATAGCAAATAATCCAACAAAGAAGTTTGAAATATGAGTACCACTTTCAGAATTGTAATTATAACAAATTTCAAATAAAGTCCTTTGTAATATAGATTGTTAGCTTAAGTACATCAATCAAACCTTTATGGCCCTTTGAATATTAAGCTACATCGTATACTGTAATATAATTTGTTGAGGTTATTAATGAAAGTTATTTGGTGCATAAGAGCCAATAAGAGCCCATCTGTGCCCAGACAGAAGCACACACAGTATTTAGTTCACTATAATAGGATGGCATATTGAAAACAGGTCATCATTAAAAATTTAGGATGATGTCAAATTACAGCAATGGCTCAGTAAGGGCTCAGTTTGTGCCTATTCACAAAAACAATGCACAAAAACCACAATGACACTACCAACCATGTCCTTTAACTCACATCAAGACACTAAAATAAATGTATCTTATTATGCAAAGAGAGGGTTAGGTGTTACACGGGGAAAGGGCTATCTCTAGGTTTGTCGTCAAAATTTTTTTCTCTGGAAGTGTATGATGTTAAATATATAATGTCATAATATAATTGTGATATTTTGTATAGAATTTGTATGTTTTTGCTGTTTTACTGTTACTGTTTAATTTTGCAGTAACCACTGTGACAGTTTACCCCATGCTACTGGGGCATGTTGTCACAAAAGGTTAGCATGTGTTTAAAATGCTCGTGTTATGCATGCAGACACTGCCTGTCAAAAACAAACTTTATCTGGGGAAATAAATCCTGCAGCACCAAAGTCCAATTGTTAATGATATCGAAATATGGATTTAATCCCAGGATTATTTAAACTGAAAGCGTCATTTTTTTTATCAAATCATTCAAATAGACAGTAATGGATTATTCATTCATTTTAATAGCAGGATGATCTGCACAGCATCCCTGTCAAACTTTTCCTCTCGCGTATTCTTACAAACGACGGATTTAAAGCGAAGTTGCCTGTCCAAACATGTAGCCTACTGTATGCATCCACTGACTCACATGACCCTTCAAAAGACGAACGGTGTTTATTTGCCGCAATGAGAGTCAACTGTGAAACTGGACGTCACATCAAAATCCCAGACACTATAATAATCTTTATTCTCTCCAGCGCCGCGCGCAATAGCCTAAACCGCGTTCACGAGCAAGGTCACATCTGCGCGCGTCAATTAAGACTTGTATATGCGTATGAAATAATTTACCGTTTGATCATGACCGATGACATCTGACATATCTACAGTAGCACGAAACAATAAAGCGAGTCTTAGTGAATATCCAGGCACTGACACGCATGTGTTTTAAGTTGTTCTGTCAGGCGACATTTGTTTATTCGCTGCGGTGTCTAGAGGTGAAGGGTGTCACGCGCATGTACGGTAGGACACATACATCTCGAAATACATATGTCTGCATCACTGAATCATTTAAAATCAAGTGTGTAGCATTGTTATTAAGCATATTTAGCATCCTTACCTGCCCTGTGTCTCCGGTAGAGGACCGGTGCAAGCGTGAATGTGTGACCGGTAGAGACGCTCACAGCACGCACACACAATTTGACTGGTGTTGTAGTGATGGAGACGACAGTCCCGAGTTAACGCGAGTTAAGTGAGGAATCCAAATGAGTGACATTTGACGCTTATCGACGTCATTTGACTATAAACGACGCAATTCGTCATGAAACGACGTGCGCGGTATTGAAATGCACAGTTTTGTCTTACTTTGGGATAAAGTATAAATGAATGATACATGGTAACAATTCAGTAGCCTACGGTATTACTAGAATACTAAAGAACTGTGATCGTACCATAATACCACGTGGGGCCATTTTAAAACCATTGTACTTTAATGCTGCGTTCAAGACACCTCGGATTTGGGATATTTCCCACCACAAAGCCGGAAGTAATGTCTGGATTTAGTAACATTGAAAGTATTTAGTAACATTAGCCTGCCCTACGACATTAATGTTAATGTGGGAAATATCCTAAATCCGTTTATTGGTGTTCATTAAGAACCACATAGCAGAAATTTTAGATACTAGAATTTTAGAAATCTTAGTATTATACCACCATTATACTTGCACAATAGTTTTAAGACAGACTGTTTATATCATAATAATTATATAATAAAATAAAACTGAAGTGTTTAAATGTTAGTAAAACTATAGTATGCAGTTTTTCTAGTTTTATGTAAAGAGAGAGAGTAGCGCTGCTTATCAAATTTGATAACACTTGTCAAAAACTTCATAATGAATTGTGAATGAAAAAAAGCCATAATTTGACCAAACCAAATACAAATTGACCGCAACATTCGTTTGACGTCTTAATGCAATACTTATACAACGTATCAGTACAATCAGTACAGGGATATCATTATCTCTGCTGAAGTATTATACACATCTAGTGCACTTAAGTCATTAGCCATGCAGTGAAGTATCGAGAAGGTTTGAAGAACACTCAGTATTAGCTTTGGCCTTTTGAAACAACACTTACGGGTTTTTAACAGGCCCTGAGAACCTGTCCAACCCTGAGTGATTGGTTATGGCATGGACCTTAGCTGTCCTAGCGCATTTCTAATGTTAAACAGAATCTATACAGCCTTAATAAGAAATACCTCTGGCCTTGTGCAACTTTAAGAGAACGTTTAACTCTTTAAATGTCACCCAATCAAAAAATGCCATCAATATTTATATCCCAATAGGAATGCAAGAGACATGAGCTTTTTTAACGTTGTTTTCTTTTACATAATAGTAAAAGTGCCCTGTCTATATTTTTAAACAAGCGATAAATCTGCTCTAACTATAATTTCACATTGGATCACATGCCCTTATAAGCCTGATGCTTTTGTGTTGGAGTGCATTCAAAACAGGGAGTAACAGCACCATAAAAAGCCATCCATGCATACACACACATACACACACACTTTCTAGAAAATCTAGAGAGAGATAAATGCACGTGTAATCTCACTGGAATGCACTGCTTCAGAGCTCCGGCTGAACCATTATACCAAACACACAGGTTAAAATCCTCTTCCACTGCACATGCGCACATACGTGAAATAGAGAGGAGTGTAGAAATGTAAGACGATTTATCTGATCTTTGGTTTGTGTGCCTGTTGTAGTCATTTGGCCATTTACAGTGAAAACGTTCAGTGTGCCAGTGTACATTATGGCGTCTTCTTTTTGGTCTTTACAAGGCCTTTCTCCACCAGGCAGCGGTAGAACTCTTGGATATAAGTGTACACGCATTTCCAGTCGGGCTCTCGCATTCGCATCAAGTCGTCGACGTCCAGCAGCGGAGGGCAGTCGGCGAGTCTCCTGAACACACAAACAAACATACTCATGATAAATGTCATATTTCAACTAGGTCTTTTTTTCAAATTGCAGCATTTTCTCAGGGAGCGTGAGCCACGCTGTGTCCCCTTCTCCAAAAGAATTCTGCCCCGCTCACACAGTATGTGTGAATCAGGCTTTTTCGTTTCCTGTATTGAGAATTCCTATTTAAACAGGAAGTTGGGTTGGGACATCCCTTTCTTTCATTTTGGGTGCGTCTCGATCAGATACCTTGTTCTTGGTCCACTGATCAGGGAGTCGTCCGTTTTTTCGTTCGCAAAACCCAACCGGTGAACTAAAATATTAGTTCCCCCCCAAAAACACAATGCGATGCAAAAACCAGGGAGCAACGCTGCTCCTTTTGTCCCCTTACCAGGAAAAGTTTTACTTTATTTTATATATAAACACCTATATAGTGAATTTTATATAGTTCACCTTCAAAATGAAAATTGTGTCATTATTTACATGCCCTCTTGTTATTTCAAACCTGTATGACTTTCTGTCTTATGCCGAACACAAAAAGAAGATATTTTGAAGAATGTTGGTAACAGAAAACCGTTGGTCCCCGTGACTTGCAATGATTTTGTGTCCATACAATAGAAGTCAATAGGGACCAACGGTTTTTGGTTACCAACATTTAAAAAAAATCTTCTTTTGTGTTATGCAGAGGAAAGAAAATGTATTATTCCTTTAAGATTTGGCTCCATTTTTGCACAAATATGTCACGGAATAATCAAAAAGGATGAAAATCACAGGAAAATAAATAAGTCATCCCAACGTGGAGTGAGCCAGGGTATTTTTATATATTTACAGTACATGCTAAAGAGTTATTTGCCATCTTTTAAATAATCTGTCTGTTTTTTATATGAATCTGTTGTTGTGTTATTTATAAATCTAATGTAGATGTAACCAGTCACTATTTTAGGTTAAGGCCTGAATGTTTTTACATTGTATCTTAGCTAGAATTTTTTGTACTACAAATTTTTTACGAGGTTAAGTTTGACATTTTATTTTTGGGATTTATTCATGTGTGAAGATAATAAGAGTTCTTACTCTGCAGTCTTGAAAGCCTTCTCAAAGTTCGCCCTGCGGTCATACGGGTCAAGGGTGCAGTATTCGAAGCCCTCGGGGAAGAATCTGTGTACCAGCGCACAGAATGCCAAACCGTCTGCCCAGCTAGAGGAGAAATTGTGAATTTTCACACCCTACACACAGAAACAAGTGTGAAAAAAGGAGTTAATCATTAAAACATGTTAGGAACACGGGTTATATCTTACAAAAAAAAGGAAAATATTATACATAACTAAATATGTTATATAATATATATATACGTACACATACACAGTATATATATATTATATATATGGCAAAAAAAACACACACATATACAGTATATATATATATATATATATATACTGTATATATAACCCTGTTTGAAATTTAGAATTGCAGTTTATTTTATGTATTTATTTTTACGTGGCTTGAAGTCAGATGATGTCAAACTGACATTTCCCACAAAATCTGACCTGACAGCAACTACAAATCATTATTTATAAGCTTATTGTTGTGGTAAGGTAAGAAGTGTATAGATTTTTTATGTACCTGCTCATTAACAGATGTTTTATTTTTAATTATTTTTTATAAGGAAAAATCTAAGATTACCACAAATTGACTAGCAAAGTAGAGAAGCCGAAAGAAAAAAATGTGTTTTCATCTAGGCCCACCTCATACGGTTCAGTCTTGGCCCGGCACCAGTCCAGCAGCATCTGTTTGACGTCTTTGGTGTTGGAGCCCCCGACCGCCGAGCCACACTGCACTTTAACCCTGGCCATGTGTGACTGAGCCGGGCTTTAGGAAGAAAAATATAATCAATCAATGGGATGAGATGGGAATGAGTCCAGCTTGCATCTTTTACGTCTATGACTCACCTGCCCACAGTTTTAGGAGTGAAAGAAGAGGATTGGGGGGATGAAAATGTTCTGGCTTGAGCTGGCCCTAAAGTGAATTAACAATGAAAAAGGACAAATTATCAAAGAGATGGAGACAGAACGGTTAAAGTATGTAGCGTTGGGTTCTTTGAGAGTGATGGTTACTCACTGTGTGCGTTGTATTGCGGGATGCTCCGACCGTTAGCATTGGCTTTCTGCTCCTTATTTTGTCCAGCAGCTGTTTTGCCTCCGCTTTGCTGTCGCAAGTTCTCCATTCGGGCTGCTCGTTCCCTGTCCCGCCGTTCTGAGAGGCGGGAAACCGAGGTTTTACACCCAAAAAGTGATAAACATCATCTAAACAGTTGGACAGTTAACTGATAACTTGGTTGTTTCTTCCTGTAGTTTTGTATACTAGAAAGGCCTGTAAACAGGTAAATATCATGAAACCTGTCAAGAACATGTTGCAGTAAAATTTCAAGTTTAACTTCTGTGTTTGGGAAGTGTTCAAAATATACAGAAACATTACTACGTCACAGTAATGAGAATTTATTAGAGCCATTCTGAATTACAGAGAAACTCAAAAGGAAAATACCTGGATATATAATGGTAATCAGAGTTTAAAGGAACACATTAAATTGTCCTAAAAATAAAATCATAATTATATAAATTATACATGAATTAAAAATGATATTATTATTTAAAAGAATAATTAATTATAAAGCACAACATACAACATGTTTTTTGTCATAATAATTATTTATTTATTTATTTGAGATGAAAATGCACCTTTTCTACTTTAAGTTTTGTGTGTTGGTGGAGCACACCTATCTATGACATTTCGTATGTTTAGTTGACATTAGGGAAATGACCCGGTCCTCACCCCTCTTCCTCTTGAGTAGTTCTCTCATGGCGACGCGGATCATTTTCCTCTCCTCGAAATCCACAGCCTTATCTAGCTATTACATGCAGTAAACAAGAGCACACATACACGCACGCTTGAGCGTTCTCCTAAATATGGTCAGAACAAACGATAAGATGCACGCAAGACACGTCTTACCATATTATTTAGGATTTCTTCGTCCTCTATAGCTGCCAGTTGTTCGGCTGTTACCGGTCCCGTGCTGGTAGGTTGCTCTTTGGCACCCAACTCCAATGTTACGCACTCACCCTCCATCTTCAGTGACAGCTGGGATAGAAAGAGGAACAGGAGGTGTTGACAGGAGCTAGGTTAGAAGATGTGTGGATATCTCCATGAGTGCGTGGGAGTGAGGGAGTATGTTTATGGAAAGAAAAATGAGGAAGACAGGGTCATACTCAACCAAACCGTGTGAGAGCTACTTGTACAGACACTCCCAAAGATATTTTAAGACACCCCCAAGACGCCAACGAGGTACTTTGTGGCTACAATAGCATAGCATGACTGACCAGAAGAAATGCACTTTTAGTCCTAGTTAGGTCTCGACTTTGTCCAAGAAGTTTCTTCGTAAATCCCATAGGAGATTTAGAAACTAGACTGTTGAAAGGTTAGCCATATAGAGCTATAATTTATTTTTTCTTTGAGATGAAATTTGAAAAAATGTTGTAAGCGCACATATAATGATGTCAAACCAGACTGAGTGTGCATGCAAATGGAAACACATTTTTATTATTATTAAATTTTAACATGCGTTTTTTGACACATTTTGAGGTATTTTGTGTTAAATAAATAAACGGGACAACACAAGATTGAGTTAAACCTTAACTAGACACAAAGATGAGTTCAGTTAAGGACAGATTGTTGTTTTTAACACAACCGTTTTTAGAGTAAGAGTTTCCACAATACATTTTATCTTTATTTTTAATGTGAATAGTGACCATATTGGTTCCGATACAAACCAGGATATACGCCTGTGTCTTGCACATTTTAGTCCTGTAAACCAGCTCAGATCCGGCAACGATCAGATACATTTGTAAAATAGTTAAAGTACTTGAGGAAAACAAATTGAGATCATTTCCTGTGCTGCGTTGGAAAGGATACAGCGGCCCCAAAAAGTATTTGGTCACTTAAGCCAGACTTTAAAATGTATAATTATCATTGCATTAAATATTAGGCAGTTATTTTCAAGACAGCACAAGCAAAACAGATGTGAAATATACGTTAGGTTGTTAGATTTTTTTTATATAACCAAAGATGAACTTTACAATGAAGACAATAGAGTATTCGGAGACTTAAAGGGACAGCTCACCCAAAAATAAAAATTCTGTCATCATTTACTCACCCTTGTTCAAGCTCTGTATTAATTTCTTTGTTCTGATGAACACACAGAAAGATATTTGGAAGAATGCTTGTAACTAAACAGTTCTGGCCACCATTGACTACTTAGGAAAATGACAATGGTAGTCAAACGTGCCCCAGAACTGTTTGCTTTCCTACATTCTTCAAAATATCTTCTTTTGTGTTCAACAGAACAAAAAAAATATAAAGCAATTTTCCTACTTTGGTAGTCAACGGGGTCCAAGAACTGTTTGGCTACAAGCATTCTTTCAAATATCTTTCTCTGTGTTCATCAGAACAAAGAAATTTACAGATTAGGATCAACTCGTAGTAAATGATGACATAATTTTCATTTTTGGATGAACTGTTCCTTCAAGCCAGAATTCACAATGTATAATTTTCATTGCATTGAATATAGAAATATCAGTTATTTAAAGAAAGATAGAACAAGCGAAACAGATCTGAAACATATGTTAAGTTGATAGATTTGATGATGTAGTCCAAATGAAAACAGAAAGAATTTGGACACTTTCTGGTCCTTTAACAAAAGTGGACCATGTCCATAGATATTATGATGGACTGTGTAATCTTGAGAAGAACTGACTATAAAGACAATAAAAGAGATGAAATGGAAAAGTCTAGTGAGTTCTCAGATAAGGTCTGGCATCAGTTGTTTGTAGACGCCACTTGTTTTGATATTCTGTTATCTAATGTAGTTAAATTCATATAGTTTTAAGTGTGTTGGGTACAAAGTGTGTAGTAATAATCACGAGAAATGCCAATGCTGAATCCCATGATACAGTATTACACCAATAACATCTGTAGAGTTTATAAAACCAGTGAATAACAACTTATTTTGCAAAGACCAAATAGCTGTTATAAATTCACACAATATTTGCTCAAATTAAGATGGATTGAAATTTAGAAAGTCTGTTAAGTTTACAGAAACCTTTCAAAATAATGAAAAAGAAGAAAATGATGCTTACCTACCACGCTGGCTGTCTGGTATGAACTGGTCTGTGGACTACTGTGTGCAGGTCTTAACTCCCATTTAGAGTGGTTGAGAGTTTTTCTAAGCCACCGTCAGACCCCTCCCACCCTGACCCTCATCTGAAGGGACCAGGAAAAAGTTGAAATGAATGTGGAAAAAAACGGAACGGGACAATAAGTATTAGTGAAGTATCTGGCGAAGTTCGCACAGATCTTTCCCTACTGTAAGCGTTGGCATCCCCGCGTGAAGCTTACGCTACGTCACCGCTTTATCTAAACACCGCGTCCCCTTCTGAAGATCCTGATGCGTTTGCTATCTGGAAATGTAGACGTTGAAAACCGGGACTATTGAGATAAATGGTGAAAGCACAGCATGTTCTGTGTTGACAATGATTATATAAACAGGTGCTTTGGCTCTTCGCAGAGCTAAACACTGAATGAAGCCACTGCCATATTAAGGCATAACGTGAATGATGTTGCCTAGCAGCGTCTCCGTGTTTGCACGGGTCACATCTTTCTCGCCTAAGCCACACAAACACACTCAGTCTTTTTATTCGTCTTCAAACGCCAGAAATGTGACTCGTACGTGGACGTTTTAACGGCTTGCATCATTCCAGTGTGATTTTTAAGCATGTGGTGAAAGTGCTTGCAATGAAAAAGGCGCTAGAGGCGCTCCCTAGTGGCGGCTGATGGTTATCGCAGTCGTTTGCTGGCAGACGTGAGCTGGTATGACACATGGAAAAAATGAGGTTTGGGGAAATCTTGACATAGATTCCATGTCCTAAGAGTCTTTGACCGGGGTGACATAGTAATTATACAATAGTCGATCTGTTATTGGATGGAGTCATAAAAAGCACTTACATTTTAATGTTCCACGCGTTTGCAGTGCGCGAGAATGAGAAAATGCGATTGTTTTGCAAAACTACAAAACTTTTCTAAAGAAAATGCGTAATACGCTTTCTCGTGTGAAGCTCATCACTAAAATACTAGGAGGGTGTTGTGGGTGGTTTGCAGGTTGCTATGCAGTATTATAATGTCTTGTGATGGATTATTAAGGTCTGCTAGATGATTCTGTACAGGCTTGAGTGAACAAAGCCCACACATGATATTCTTTTGTAGATATCGCTCATTGCAAGTCTATGGCATCTTTTTGGCCAAACGGGTAAAAATCTGATTCTAAATAGTATTAGCACGTGAAATAGCATTTCCCACATGAAAATAAGAAAGCATCCACTTTTTCAACTAAAGATTGCATATTAATACCTCAACATGCATCCTTAACATTACATATTGGTATTAATAGCCTACATATCTATACCTCAACCGTACATAACAGGTCCTTTTTAAAGGGATAGTTCACTCAAAAATGAAAATTCTGTCATCATTTATTCACCTTCGAGTTGTTCCAAATCTGTACAAATATCTTTGTTCTGATGAGCACTGAGAAAGATATTTGTAAGAATGCTTGTAACTAAACAGTTCTGGCCACCACTGACTACCATAGTAGGAAAAAGTACATTTTTTGTTCTGTTGAACACAAAAGAAGATATTTTGAGGAATGTAGGAAAGCAAACAGTTCTGGGGCACTTTTGACTATCATTTTTTCTACTATGGTAGTCAAGAGTGGCCAAGAACTGTTTGGTTACACGCATTTGTCCAAATATCTTTCTCTGTGTTCAACCGAACAAAGAAATTTACACCGATTTGTAACAACTATAGTGAGAAATTCATGACAGAATTTTCTTTTTTTGGCAAACTATGTGAGCACCAGTGAGAGCTTTTGTACCTTTGTGTGTACTAAAATAAACTGGTAAAATTCCTAGACACTGTAGTGCTTTTAAACCTTCATATAGTAAATAATAAAGTATACCACATTATTTACTAAAGTTTATCAATTCACTTTAGTTAATACTACATAACAGAAAACTGTAGTAGAAAAGCGCACGGAGTAATTACTAATACATTTTTTTTACAATTTATTTGTTTACTATGCTCTCATTAGTTTTATTAGTTTACTACAATTTATTAGTTTACTATAGTTAATATTCTAAGTATTTTTATGTGGCTTTCCTCAACAGGACCCATGATTTGAAGTACAATTCAAGTATGTACAAATGCTGAAACAATATCAGATTTTCACTACACGGTTATCATGTCCAAAAATATTCACAATGACAATATTTTGGCAATATCTATCGAGGTGTTTTTTATGAGCGATGAATAATCATTCATACTCAAAGTAAGGAGGCGGAGAGAGAGTTTGTAACCAGCTCTTAAAGAGATAGTTAACCCCAAAATGAAAAAAAAAAAGATATTTTGAAGAAAGTTGGTCACCGAACAGCAACAGTACCCATTAACTTCTATTGTATGGACCAATGCAAAGGAAAGTAAGTCATACAGATTTGAAATTACAAGAGGGTAACTTTAAGGTGAAATTTTAATCTGGTGCTAAAATGTTTGCGGTATTGTTGTATGTGTAGTATTAACACAATATGGCTAAACATAGTTTTTAATATCACATGCTGTCAATATCTCTACACTACGACAACCCAAAATGTAGCAGAAACAGTGTAAAATAATCAGACTTTAAGAAATTATGATTTTCAAGCACTCTAGTAATAATGTGCAGAAGCAAATGACCGAAAACAACGAACATTTGAATCAGTATATTTATCCAGTTTTCATATTTGTAAAATACATAAATATAATAAAATAAGCATTTACTGTACATCTGATATTTTGTCGACATCAGAAACAAAACATACACAGGAGCCACACAATTATGCAAACTGCGAGTCGAGAAAAAAACAGTAGAAGACACATCAAACTCATGTAACTATATTTCCATATTTAAATCAGCATCTAATACACAAGTGACCCAACAAAACATCCCTTTAAGTCAACAGACACAGAAAAAAGCAATGACATCCGAGGTATTTAGGATAACCCTCACCTCACCTTTGAAGGTGAAGAGCAACAAATATCTGCAATATTTGTATTGATTGTGTTGATAGTCTGTGCTTGTGGTGAAAAAAAGTTTTCACGTGTTGTCCCCGTAACATGTGAAAACTATAAAAGATGAATTTATTAACAGCTTGAAAGGCTGAAGTTTGTTAAAGCAAAACCCATCAGGTAGGCACACATGAGTTGGTGTGGACTTTATCCAGGCTTCATAAGACTAACTACAATTCATCACCCACTAAGATACCTTCACATCCACACTGAAGCAGATCCAACTACAAATCTATTCCAGTAAACCATTTTGAGGATTAACAAAGGAAAATGTCAGAAAATAAAAAAACTCAACAACTGCCAGATTTATTTCTTAACACACATCTCTAAAAATACAGGACTACGCCTTATTAATAATAATAAATGCATGTGCATTCTCACCAGCAGATAGCAGCACAACCTCTTTGAGGGAATGACCTTTATTCAAACCGTATAACCTCTATTTGTGTTGATTTTGTAAAACAGCATTAAAAAACGATTCAAAGTGGCAACAATATAATACTGCAATGCCCAGATGTCGTCAAACAAAAACATTCAACAAAGAAACCGATGAAAAACAAACAGCCTTTACATGAACTCTTTAAAGAGGACAGTGAGAGCACAGCAGGCAGGTATATCATAATGATTTCTCCAGTGAGATTATAATTAGCTAAAGATGTAAAAGACTCCTTACAGAAATCTATTAATAATGTTCTGCATTGGGATTTACATAAGAGGCACCAGTTTAAACCTGCCCGTCATCTCTGATGGGACACAGCCACATATATAACATTCCTTCAAAACCAGACCATTTTCTGAAACGTGTCATTTCTCACAAGGCAAGTCAAAAAAAATGTCCAGGTCATATTTAACCTTAAAAATATATTGTGCATAAATGTAACCTTTTTTATGGTTTAATTTTACTGTTAAGCAAAACAAACAATAAAATAAATAATAACAGTGTTTCTACAGTATAATTCTACAGTGTAGTTTTGATTTTATTGATATATGTTCATATATAATTTAGTACTGTGTGCCTATTATATAACAATGCAAAAAAAAAAATTTTTATTTAGGTCAAAAAACAGCCAGACATCTCTTCACCCATTTAGTAGCAAGTCGTGTAAAACCCCATAATGAGAAAAATATAAACAGAACTGGGAACCCAGCGGCCCTGCTCGTGTCAAATATGTAAACCTAAAGAGAAAAGTGGTAGAGCTGTAAGAAACATAGGATCCTCTTTCAAACACCGTAAGCTGCCTTAAAAATGCCACCCGTATCATCAAATCAGGGCGCCTGATTAAACAGTACCTAAAAATACATTATTCCTGTATTACGTATTTAAAACTTGTGCCCCTCTCTAGTCTTTAAAAAGTGCAAACAGGTCCAGTAACATCCATGTTGACCAATAAGGGGGCCGGAGGAATCTGAGCAGTTTTTTTCACAGTGCATTAGATAGACACAGTCACAAAACGAATATGGCAGGATATCTTCTGCATGCTCATGCAGGGGTTGTTTATGTGCGTGTTGGCAAAAACAGAGGTAATAAATCCGCCAAACCGTCATGTTCGTAAAAGGCATCTGTTAAGTCACTCAGTCTCTGTCCACTGATGTTTCTCCATCATAGGCGTGAATGAAAGCAAATACATTGGCACAGTGAGCAGATACTGGCAGAAGTAACCTTTCAATATCATGAACGTCTCGACGTTAAACCAAAGCAATCTTTCTCAGACATCTTTCTGGTCAGCATTCCATGAAATGTTACGTTATCTTATGTACTGTAGGTTATATACTCAAAGACAGCTTGCTATGCAACACAGCATCCGACCACATCTTTCCTGTTGACCGTCTTCAGTCTGTTTTCTCATGAATGTGATTATGTGTCCGTTCATGACACTCTTGAGTTGATTCTGTACATGCTTTCGGAGATGGTTGTGAAGTTGGCTTCGATGCGCTTGATTCACTTTCCTTGGCGCACACTACTTCCTCTTCCCTTGCGCCGTCTGGGGTTGGCGTACTTGCTCTACGTGCATCAATGTATGCTTCAATTAACTCTGAGTTCTGATAGATAATCATGCCAGAGAGAGTGAGGGCAGCTCCGACACAGCTGAGAGCCGACAGTTCACTACCAAACAGTAGCTGAGATAGCAGAAGGTTGCCCACCACGTTCAGGTTGCCCAGGATGTGCAGGGTGACGGCTGAGGTCAGGGTAATGACACAGCAGCTGGCCAGGTTGTAAAGGACAGAGCCCAGACAGCTGAGCAAAATGAAACCCCAGAGATGGTGGTCATACTGGAAAGGGGATTGAAGCTCGGCCCAGTTCTCCAAAGCAAGGGCGGCTATGGCCAGAATGCAGAAACTGGGGATGGACATCAGATACAGTAGGAAGATGGAGTTAATCTTCTCCTCTTGGAGCAAGATGCCTGGAAATGACACAAAGTGCATTTTAGATGATAATTCTACAACAGGAAACAGACGGGAAATCGCAGAGTTATGGATGTGACATTTTCAGTCAAAACTTGTAATATAAATTCTTAGAGAATGTATTTATTACCAATATCTGTTTATGTTTTACAAAACCCCTGATGATAGAGTCCAGATATCAGAAAAATATCAGTCTATGCACAAGTTTTCTACTTTGGAAATACAGAGTGTAACAATTTTTTTTATAGTTCTCGTACAATTCTGTGGTGCTAATTATTGTTGTAATATTTATGTACCGTCAATGTTTTAGTGTATATTAATCTCAAGTAAATTTTGAGCTTATATCATTAATTACAACATATCAGTATATTGCAAATAAACAAAAAGTGTACAATTTTTCACATATTTTAAAAATGATTTTCCATTGGTCACTGTCAGAAAATGTTAGAAATGTCTGTAGCACAGGGAAGGTGGGATGAAGCGATGATGGTGACTACGTCTGGAACTTGGTTCGTGAGGACAGTATTAGTCATAAAAGACAAAAACGATTAAATGTAAACTTCTGAAGTTTAGGACGACTCATTTTTAGTAACTTATGTTAAACTGTTATTTTGAGCTCAGTGTAAGCCAGTACCTTGTAATTTCTGCGTACGAGTAATAATACCGAAATGTATAAATGTGTGACATTTTTTCTGAGTACTGTCGATGGTAAAAAATGAATGTGATTTCCGTATTCAGCATGTCAAACTTCATAAAGAAACAGTAAAAATTAAAGCGAAACACATCTTAAAAAATATTGTGATATTAAAGTGTGGATGTGACAAGACACATGTTTTTGAGAAACATTTTGTAGGATTTCTGTGAATTAAAATGCACAAACCAGAAGCAATAACACCCAAAAAATGGAGAGGGGTGGCTCTTCATAGAACATAAAATAGTCATTTTATTTTCATTTCCATCTATTTATGAGGAATTTGGATTGTTATAGATGACAATTCTGTTATGGATGTGACGGTTGCTTTCAATTGTGAAAACTGCTTTAAAAACTTAAATGCCTGGTTTCACAGACACGGCTTAAGGCTAGTCCCAGACTATAATGAATGTTTGAACTGTCTTACCTGAAAATAACTTGCCCTCTCATATCTTAAAATATATCCGAGCCATTGTTTTGCCTCAAGATGCATTACAGGAATGTTTTTTTCTAAGTCATTTTATAAAAGGCATAGTCCTGGCTTAAACTAAGCCCTGTCTCTAAAACCGGGCCTTAGACTTCACATGGGTATTTAAACCACCAAATATTTACATATCAGTATGGTGAAAACCTCACTTTCATCTTCTTAAGATTAACATTTGCATGATGGACACCGATTTTGTTGTTGCTTATGAATACACATGATGAGCTAAAGAGTGCGCATACAGTAAACAACTTTAACCTCTGTGATTCAAGGGCCACGCTTAAAATAGAGCATTGAAACCCAACACTAGCAGGTGACCTACATGAGAGTCTTTGCTAATGCTAAGTATCTACTATGAAGCCAGACAGCTGCGACCCTCTAAAACTCCAAGGACCATAAAAAAGCCGAGGAAATCACCTCCATTCAAAATGTGAACCAAACACTCTTCTTGTTCGGGCTTCAGTTGGCAAATGCCGAGAATATTCTCCACAACAGAGCGAATAGCATCCCGTTTTAGATTTCCCTAACCTTAACTTCGGCGCTTAGCATCTACGTCACGGCTCTGAGCCCGCCCTCTGTTCGATGGTTGGACGGCTGGTGCGGAGCCGGAGATAATCTGGGAGCTGGTTTGCTATATCAGACTGAGTACAGAAGCGAACTGAAATTGAGCGGAAGTACGAAGTCTGACGTAGCCAGGCTAGGTTTAACCACCGCCTTGTTGAAACACTTCTAGATCCTCTTATGTGGCAGTAGCAAAAGTCATCATTAAAAGACTATGAAGACAAAACAAGTTCTCCTGTCGAAACAAACTGCAGTCACTTTGTAGTTTATTCTCACTTCTTGATCTATTCAAAGCTAAATACCAACATAATTATTCCAGGAAGAATAATTCACTTAGGGAACACGGCTGACATTCATTCTAGGAAGTTGAAGCACTCAAGTATCCACGACTGTGAAGGCCTTTACTTGGGAAATCAGGTTAGAATAACAACAGACGTGTGTTTGTATATGAGGGAGTGTGTCGGACAGATTGTGCCAGCAGCGGCCGTTGGTAGACAGGGCGTTCTCCTCTCAGGAAGCTCCGGCAGTGGGAAATAATGACTAACAGAACGTAAGCCAGGGATAGAAATAAACTCTGCCATCATTCAGGAAGAATATTTCCATGCCAGTTAAAGTGCTGTTGTATTCTTTTGAATGAGGACAAATGTTCTTATTTCGGTAACACGTTGGGTACACGCTTTACTTTTAAATGAAGCAGAAAACGCATGTTGTGTATGTGAGAATGTACAGTAAGTGCAAGGCTCTGCTGTTTTGGTCTGGGTTGTGAGAATGGGTTTCTGAATTGTTTTTTTATGTTAACTCACAAAGCAATATTGTAAAAAGGTATTGTTGATAAAAAGTAAATTATTATTAATGTAACCATATATGGGTTGCAACATCTGACTAATTCATTGCTATTCATTCTCTGACTGAAACATTTTATAGAAATTAATACAATTTACGGTCAAGTATTGTAACGTGTTGTTTCTTACGCTACTGGTGTAATTTCTGTTAACATTAAAACATTTTCTTTTTTCACATATTTTATGCGTTTATTAGGAAATCCCCACTTTAATATTTTTTGATATTTTCTTATTTTTAAAAACAATGGAAGACCTGAATGTATTTAAAATATTATTTTTTTACGTTAAAAATTAAACAAAAAATTAATCCAGAAATTACATATCTCTCAAAAGTTGCACCGACAAACTATCCAAGCATATGCGCCACATTGACTCTATGAAACGTCATTACTCACTTTGTTGAATTGTTTTGACACCTCTCAACATAGTGGCGGCGAACACAAACAAGCAGCCCATCTGGTCAAACTGGACCTCGCCCATAATACTGAAGGACGCCCCGAGGCAAATGGGCATCATTGCGGTGTACTTCAAGATGTGGTGCTGCTTTCCCAAAATCAGCGTGGATATGGCCAGTGTGAACAGCGGCGTCGTGGTGTAGATCATCTGCGCGAATGAAAGCTGCACATAATTCAGTCCCACGTTCCCAAACGCGATACTGGCACAGAAAGTCAAACTCAACAGAAATACTTTGCATTTGGCGTTGGTGGTCAAATCTTGCTCACCGATCCCTCTGTGCCGGATAACCCTACATTTGATCAGCCCGTAGTCCACCACTATCGCTGTCAGCATGTGTAGGGCTGACAGGAGAAGGGGGTACCTAAAGTTGTACACGGCAAATATCCATTTGTTGAGGCTGGATATGGTGGTGCCCGTTACCAGCCACACCAAGACTGCGAAGGTGAGGTGCAGCATTTCTGGCGCTTGCCTTTTCGTTTTCCCGGTGTCCCGGGTCTCCTCGCGCTTGGTGGAGGGGCCATCGGTGCTGATCATGTTGGTTTCATCCTCGCACCTGTACGATATACGACACATCTTTGGCAAAATACAAACACGATTTTTAAGCAAATCAATATAATTTAGGATGCAACGTAAACGTTCTGCGTCGAAAGAAGTGAGGCGATTTCTGAAGCAGCTGGTGATTCAAGTGTCGTAAGCCACTATAGCAACGGTGTGTTTGCAGACCGAAAACAACATTCCACTTTGCCTACACGTGATCTTATGTTGCGGGTCTGTACTCTGGTTTGGTGACGTAAGGAATTTGGTTTTGCGCATGCGCGGTGAGCTGCGGCGATAGGAAAATGAATAAGTCAGTTGACCAATCAGAAGCCGCGTTGTTTTGCGATGCCGGGATCCGATTGGATGAACCCGGTGTATTCAAAATACTGTAATAAAATGTACCATGTAACCAAATCATAAACAAATTTGCCACCTATGTTTGTCAAACATACAAGATAATGAGTTTACGAAGGTTTGTACTGCATGTTCCCCTGCTTTAGTTGCCTTTTTGTACTGACAGCCCAGCAAATGGTCGATATGTGAGGAACAGCGTGATCCATCAGTGATCCCGTAGCGGGTTGCCCGAAACTGCGACGTCTCTCCAGTCCAGCTAAATTCAATAACAATGCTGTAGTTTAAACCAGATATGGCTCAATGGCCAGCATCATTTTCTAATACGGTCCGAACGTTTTACGTCCGGACATGACAGCGTACCGCTGCATCGATTAATTTAAATTCCATGTCTCTAAATTCCCTATTCTTAGTGGTTGTTATTCCATGTAGTTTTTAACGACATAACCCTACACGAGAGCGATAACGCGATTGGTGGATCCAGGGATGGATACACGTACTGTACTTGCCTCGATGTGCACACCATTAAGCTTAGTTACGTCCAGTCAATTATGTAGGACCTATTTCTTATAATGGTCGTAAATGACACTACCAGTAACCACACTCCCTTGTTTAGTCGTCTAATGAGTAAACAAACAAGACACCATCCGGCGTCAACGGAGTTACGTCTTCTATCGTTACAACCAGACCGCATCTCATTAGCACTCTTTCTATACGCACAATACGATCAAATCCATTTACAACGTACCCTTACCTTATCTCTGCACTTTTGAAGTTTGATTCATTCTGTCCTCCGAGCAGACACCATCGGGCCCTTTCGGTGAGCTGCCAGTTGTTGCCAGATCAGCTGTGCAATACGTCACCGGACAGTCTATTCATTCAGTGCGCGTGCTGAAACGTGACCTGTGCGCGCTGCTGGCACGATGACATGTTTTACAACTGCGTTTGCAAAACCTCTAAGGATGTTAAGGAAATTGTCTTTTTAATCAGTAATTCTTAACACAGTACAAAAATACATCACACACTGGATTTATGTCACATACATATTTTATGGTTTATTTATGTGTTCTATGTATTAAAGGCCCCAGACTAGCAATTATTTGTGTTTTATTGACCGTGAACA
The DNA here is from genome assembly GCF_024868665.1 of Triplophysa rosa. Taxonomy (NCBI): domain Eukaryota; kingdom Metazoa; phylum Chordata; class Actinopteri; order Cypriniformes; family Nemacheilidae; genus Triplophysa; species Triplophysa rosa. The sequence goes on along the minus strand of NC_079911.1, from coordinate 7,247,042 downwards.
TTATTTCCAAAAGTAATTAAAAGTGAACATATAGTATTAGGCTCGTTATACTCAAAGTACTTTATAATGTAACAGCCTACATTTGGTTAATAAAGTTGGATAAGAAATCATCATTGTTAAATTTAATGCTCTTATAGGATATCATCAGGAGGCTTCTACCACCATGGTTCATTGTAGAGATGGTAGGAGCAAACGACAGGTTTGATCTCATTTGTTTACAGAATCTGCTTGTAAAATGTTTATTGTTTGTCCTTTTTAAGAATACTTGATGAGTAGACAAAAGTCACTATTAATTGGGTTAATAAAGGTCTATTATGATTTTGATTCACAGATTTCCCAGGCTGGTAAAGTGAAGTAGTAGTACGTTAGCGCCGACTGCTGGCTAGTATGAGAAGTATATAATAAACTGAAATATTACACATCTTTAGAGAGATAAAGCCATGTAAAGGCTAATTCACACTGATCCAACAAATGCCAAAAAAACAATAAAATTGAAATTTTAACAATAAAATCATTGCCAAAAGTTGGCAAACACGCTCAATTTATTCTTGATTTGCCTGTAATTATTATCAAATACTAATATACAAACTAATATACTAATATGCAGATGGGTCATTAAATTATGCATGAAATAAATAAATGTGAAATTGAATAGATGTTTTTAGTATAATTGCATTTAGTCATGATTTTAAATGGACGATTTCCATTATAATGTCCATTAAGCCATAATTACTTAATTAGCTTACACTTACACTAGAGGTCTAGATGGTGAAGATGAAAGAGGGTGGCAGCGACCTGACATGTCCTCACTACACAACAAAATTGCAACTGCAATTAGCTATTAGAATATTAAGATAATATTAAATCTATCATCTACCTCTTTTTTTTATTCAGCCTAGTTGTGCAAGCACTGTCGAGATTGTAGAGATGCAGCAGTAGTGCCATATGAGAACTGGTTCACCTGGCTGGGCCTGGGTTCTCTCTGGGATTTTTTCTCCACTGGAGTTTTGGGTTCCTCGCCACTGGCTGCACTAGTTTTGCTGCTGACATCAGCTTTGGAATTTTGTACTTGTTAATATTATTCGTAAATGTAACATTTTGTGTGAATTATTATTACCCCATATAGGAATTGAAAGTCTGCATAAAATATTACCTGTGTTTCTCTTATTTGATCTTCTGTCCCTATTTATCTATCTGTGTGTGTGTGTGTGTGTGTGTGTGTGTGTGTGTGTGTGTGTGTGTGTGTGTGTGTGTGTGCGTGTGTTTGTGTGTTTGGTGTGCGTTAGTGTGTGTGTCAGTGCGTGTCTGATATTTAATGTATTGCTTAAAGGTAACACGTTTTCATGTACAGCTGCTTTGCAACAAAGACAATTGTAAAAGCGCTATATACATAAAAGTTTAGTTTAGTTTAGTTGAGGATAATATTTAAAGGGGGTTGAGGTAATTATGGGGCAGGATCTGTTTTACCTAACTGTCACATTTCTACCTCCTTTAAACTTTTGCATGGATGCATATAGCACCAGAGCTATATAAACCAAGTTACACAAGCACATTCACTGCCCTCTTCCCAGTTAAGCCCTGACACTTTCCAGTTTTTTAAATAATAATATTGCCCCTTATGCCTATTATGACCAAATAATTGATTTACACACATTTCATAGCTCCATTCATTTCAAGACAATATGTTTATTACATATACAATCATTATATACCACTAGAAAATACACATTATATTCATATAAATAAATAGTCCATGTGAAAATTGATTTTTTCTTCGCCGTTATTTCTAAGCCTTTACTGGTGCAAAATATAGTGTATCACAGACCACATCAGGCACATCTGTAATGTGTCTGCCTGTTTTACACTCTTTGGCCAACAGATGGTATTGTGAGCAAATGAAGCCTCGAGAAATGAACCCGTTGGTGAACCACTTGGCTGAAAAGGTTCAATGCTTCATGGGGCTTCATCTCTCCACCACTACAAGATGTACAGGTACATCTAAAAAAATTAGAATATTGTGAAAAAGGTCAGTATTTTTTGTCACTCATTTCAGAAAGTGAAACCCATATATTATATAGATTCATTACACATAGAGTGAAATATTTCAAGCCATTATTTCTTGAAATTTTGATGATTATGGCTTAAAGATCATAAACCCAAAATTCAGTGTCTCAGAAAATTAGAATGTTACATAAGATCAATAAAAAAAGGATATTTTAAACAGAAATGTCAGGCTTCTGAAAAGTATGTTCATTTCTATGCACTCAAAACTTGGGCCTCCTTTTGCATGAATTACTGCATCAATGTGGCGTGGCATGGAGGCAATCAGCCTGTGGCACTGCTCAGGTGTAATGGAAGCCCAGGTTGCTTTGATAGCGGCCTTCGGGTCATCTGCATTGTTGGGTCTGATGTCTCTCATCTTCCTCTTGACAATACCCCATAGATTCTCTATGGGGTTCAGGTCAGGCGGGTTTGCTGGCCAATCAAGCACAGTACCACAATGGTGAATGAACCAGTTTTTTGTACTTTTGGCAGTGTGGGAAGGTGTCAAGTCCTGCTGGAAAATGAAATCAGCATCTCCATAAAGCTTGTCAGCAGAAGGAAGCATGAAGTGCTCTAAGATTTCCTGGTAGATGGCTGCGTTGACTGTGGACTTCAGAAAACACAGTGGACCAACACCAGCAGATGACATGGCAGTCCAAATCATCACTGACTGTGGAAACTTCACACTGGACTTCAAGCAACATGGATTCTGTGCCTCTCCACTCTTCCTCCAGACTCTGGGACCTTGATTTCCAAATGAAATGCAAAATTTACTTTCATCTGAAAAGAGGACTTTGGTCCACTGTGTTTTCTGAAGTCCACAGTCAACGCAGCCATCTACCAGGACATTTTAGAGCACTTGTTCAAGAGTATGTTCAAGAGTGTTTAGGAGTATTTTGTATTAGTTGCTTTAAAGAAAGAGATATGGCTTTACACATACTATTCAATGCACTAAAACAGCATTTTATCACAAATTGCTCAACAAATGAATTGCACTTAATAAATTGGCCACGTCTGCACCTCAGTGCAGTTGATGTATTACAATCACTGGTTCAAGTTCTGTGACTTTTTGTGTTCTTCAATTATCCAGGATTTTTAAATTTAATTTATTTGATTATTTAACAGGAACAATGTATAATAGCCTAACCTTGCTACAATTTCAAGCAGTTCAATTTCAAATTTCAAGCAGCTTTATAGACTTTATAGCCAAAGGTTAATTTACAGCCCCAGTCTCTGGTTAGGCTTTTGAAATATCATTATTCAAATGAAATGAAACATCAATAACTTTGATAAATTATTTTAGATATTTTAATTGTTATTATTTAGATATTATATTATTATTATTATTATTATACTATTAACTATCTTTTGATATTTTTATTAAAAATACCTGTAAGATCTGATCGATATGCTGCATCAAGGAACAACGGAAAGCACTGTTTTTTTTATCATAAACAAAACGCTATCACTTTAAATTCAGCTGAAGCACGAGCAACTTTGGACCTAAGCTCTTCTCTATGACGTCACGGCGTGTTCGAGGCTTTATCAGTCGCGCGATCTCAGTCAGTCACTTCAGTTGGTTTAGCAGCTTTGCATCGCTTGCTGTTTCTGCTCAATCCGACTGTTAAAATCCGTGAATACTTTGTCCGAACTGTGTGATCTCTGATCTGCGTGATCTCTGATCGGCATTAGGAGAGATTTCCACACAGATTTTCGACAGAACAGAGGGTAAAGCACCAGCGTGTGGTGAGTAACGTTACAAGTTAATAACAAACATTTTCATGTCAAATGTTAAATTGTATCTTGAAATGGTCGTAAATTTGATAATTTGTGGAGAATATATCGAATTTATTATATATAAAGTGAAGAAAATGCCATTTGCTTTATGTAATAATACGAATGAAGTGTTTAATACTTTAGTGTTTGTGTAACTTACTGTATAAATGCGCCTGTTTTAGCAATGACCGTTTTAATATACGATAAATTACTCAAATTTTGAGTTGTTATTTGCTTTTTTAGTCACACGTTACCTATTTAATATTTAAATACTACATTTGTTTGTTTTATTTGTACATCTGATGGCTGAGTTCTCTGTAGAGCTCAAACATGAAGGAGAGTTACAGGATATGTTATTTCTATGATCGGTCAGCGATGGAAAACTGTCTTTAAGCGAAAGTCATCGTGTATCTGTCAAAAACATTTTTTATTTTGCAGAAAAATGCCCCAGTACAAACGTGTACATTTCGAGGAGTCCACAGAGCTCCTCCCCCTCCTAACCATCAGAGGTGAGCTTGTAAAACGAATATTAATCTGATGTGCTAATATCCGAACCAAAGTATTAACCTATTAATATAAAATAGCTTGACTGTAAAATAAAACGCATATAAATCTGATGTTTTGTAGGAGTAAAGCCCCCACACCCCCCACCTGAAAGGAGCTCCAACATAAAACCTGAGAGCCGTAGAGTTGTTTCCGGCATCTCAAGGAATGCTTGGAGTATAGAGTCGACATACCCCTTCATAAACATCAAAGGTGAGCTTTAAAAACTAATGCCAAGCTAAAGTGCCAAAGTGAGAATTGTTAGATTTCGATGTAAAAAAGCTTGAATGTGTGAATTAAACTACACAAGTTCTGTATTCACTGTTTTAATGTCACAAATCTGATGTTTTGTAGGTGTTGGTGTGTTCTCTCCACACCCCCCGCCTGACCTGAGGTCCCATACAAAACCTGAGAGCCGTAGAGCACCGTCCGGCATCTCAGTGGATTGTGGGAACGTTAATGCTTCCCAACAATCGAAACACCTCCGTCCCTTAAACCACAGAGGTGAGCTTGTAAAAACAATATCAATCTGATGTGCTAAAGTGAGAATTGTAAGATTTAGAATGTAGAAAGCTTAAGTGTGAATTAAAATACATAAAATACATATTCACTGTTTTAATCATGTCATCAATCTGTTATTCAGGCGTTGGTGCATTGCGGCCACATCCACCAGACAGAAGCTCTGTGAGGGATCCCGACGGCCGCAAAACCATCCTCAAAGTCTTGAAGGATTATGGGGACATTACTGGCCTCCCTCCCGTAAACTGCAAAGGTGAGTAAAACTAATATAAAGCTGGCGTGCTACAGTCTGAATTAAAACTGTCACATTTTATTATAAAAAGGCTTAAGCAAGGCTCCAGGTCATTTTTTGAGACAGTGTTCAGAGTAAAATGGGGAAAATGTGAATACAGGTCTGTATTCATTGATTTCATGTGTTATAAATCTGTTGTTTTGCAGGTGTGCCACGTCCAGACTTGCATGAAAGATGTAAAGTTCTTCCTGCCATTACAAAGGCCTGTAAGAACATTACTGCACTGCAGCAATCCAAGGACCTCCCCCCCTTAAACGTCAGAGGTGAGCTTGTCAAACCAATATTAATCTGTGCATCAGAATCAGAATTGTAGCTTTTTTATACAATAAAGTCTTGAGTGTAAGGTAAAACACTAAAGGTACATTTGAACTGTAATGTGTCATAAATCTGATGTTATGCAGGTGTTGGTCTACATTCACCACATCCACCATCTGACGTTACCCCTCAAATTAAACCTGAGGGCCACAACGTTCTTCCCGCAACCTCAGAGAAGGAATGCGGGAACATTAAGGGTTCCCAGAAGTCTAAACTTCTTCCCTTAAACCAAAGAGGTGAGCTTGTAAAAGCAATATCAATCTGACGTGCTAAAGTGAGAATCAAAATGTGTACAAGAGTGTGAAGTACAACACAAAAGGTATTTTCAAGTGTAATAATTTGAATGGTGTTGCAGGACTGAGGCCAAAGCCACAGAAGAAAATACAGCGGTGGGAACCTAGTGATGAAACTTTTGCTTTCATCTGTAAAAGAATGATAGAAGATACGCAGGTGAGTGATGTGTTATGTCTGTTGAAAATGATGTTTGGTGATATGGCCACAAGGATTACATACACATGTCTACATTCATACATGTAGTGAGCAGATCTCTCCTCTCATGAAACACATTGAACAATTGTTTTGTGATCTGTTGTGTTTTATTGTTTGTAGATGGACCGAGCGTATCAAAACAGCCTTTCTGTAGCAGATCGAGAGACATTCTCATCTAGGTGTAAAAAACTTAAAATGGATGACATGAAGGATATCATTTGGAGAAAGAAGAGTTGAGGTAAATGTATGAATATGTATTTTCTTCATTATAGTTTTTTAATTTGTATGACAACACATGAACGAGTGTAATATGCTTTTGATAAATGACATGAGGTGTCAGAGCTCAATTCTCTATATTTATTGTCATCAGGTCACTACACGTACTGTTGAAGGAGGCTGAAGGAACCCTGGAGGACGCCCGAATGACTCTTTGAGATTACACACACACACAATCACACATGCATATACACAAAGACGCACACACACACGGCTGAAGGAACCCTGGAGGACGCCCGAATGACTCTTTGAGATTACACACACACACAATCACACATGCATATACACAAAGACGCACACACACACACGTATACACACATTCACAGGCACATTCACGTACACTTATACATGCACACCTACACAAACACACACACACACACACAGGTGTCAGAGCTCTTCTAATTCTCTGTATTTTTATGTCAACAGGAAATGTCCTCTACACACACTATTGAAGCTGAAGACAGAGGACTCCCGAATAACTCGAAAATAACACACACACATGCAGATTAACACATACACACACGCACATATACACGTATACACACACACACATTTACATACACACACACACACACACAGGGCCGGCTCGTGAGATTGTGGGGCCCTATAGGCGAAGTCATAAATATAGTCCCCCTGATTTGAACGTTTGGCATAGTAAGAAATAACTCTCGTTTTGTTTATATTGACATATAATTATGAATTTCACCCTCAGTAAAACTAACCATGGTTTTATTATAGTTAGTGTAGTAACTAGATTGATTACTATTTGTATTAGTGTGGTGTAAAAAAGTAACTGGTAAAAATGTTTTCGTTAAAGTTTGTTAATGATATTTAATATATTTAAAACGGCTTTGCAGAAGTGATAATAGTACAGCATAAAATAATTTTAAGCAGAAGATTATTGAAGCTTGCTTTTGCTCATCCTCTTTTTAGCTCCCAAAAGAAGTTTGAATGCAATATCTGCCAAATCATAACTAGATTCCCTCTATCGTTGGTTCATTTTTATAAATTAAATTGAGCATCTTTTACCTTCAGTTGTAAACATTGATGTTATGCAATTTAACCAAAGTCTTTGGTCTTTTATCTGTTATCTATTTGTTTTTTTCTTCATCATTTCTGTGATTCCTATGTTAAATGGTGAGCTCTATGTGTGTGTTGTGATTACTTTTGATTTGAGCGCGTTCTTCAGTTTAGTGTAAAGTCAATACAAACTATTGTTGGGGCCCGGGCCGGCCCTGCACACACACACACACACACGAACACACACACGCAAGCACACACACACACATTATTAACAATTAATTTTGTGCATCTATTAATCTATTTACAGTTAACCGCAATTCATTTGAACACTTTTTTTCTGCTGTTCAGTTCTGTGCATCTGCTCTTGTGTGGCAAGTCTTCCTCCCTTGTTATTGTTTTCTGCACTTCGTGTCACATGTAAAGTTTGCTTTTTTCGTTAGCAAAGTGTAATGCCCCGTTCAGATTATACAATTTTTCGGGCAGGATTCGTATAATCTGAACCGGGCATAAGGAAGTAGTGAGGCTGTTAGAGAAGATTATAGAATTAGAAATGTGCGTCCGACCGTTAGTTAGTTGTGCTTTCGATGAACAATCACAGCAATCATCCTATAAACAGTCAAGCCGCCTTACCTCCGTTCTCTCCAATGTTTCGCAACAGCGCTGCTCATAAGAGACCGTTCAGTGAGCCGACCGTAAGATTACTGGAGAATTGTAAATATAAACGGCGCTTCCGAGAGTGGTTGAAGACAACCTATCTGTATCATCCAGTGTGCGTAATTTTTCTACATAGCCGGCCGTTCCCAACTCACGTCTTGCCCAGAATAACTCACGTTACATCTAAGTGAATGTAAACCGCGGAATGTATCAGTATGCCTGACCAGTGCTTTAAGCGCTTGGACACATGACCCCAGCCGTAAATGATACCTCTGTGAACGTAAATTGTGTTCGACACATACAGATGCATGCAGCAATTTGAAGATATAACAGCATTTTCACGAGTTCGCCTCGCAGATAATAAGGTGGGACGGATAGTATGCGTATTTGGCGTGCTGTCCCTGGGCGAGGGCTCTGAACTCGGTGATTCTCCCTGAACTCGGAGCACCCGCCCCTTGACCGGGAAGAGGGCCATGTGCCCGGTGTGTGTCCGAACCCGGAGCATACCCCCCGGTGCTGAGGTGAAACGGGCTAGTGGTGTGGAGGAGGGATGTTGCGAGACATTCGGGAGAATGGAGGCCGGGCGGCTTGACTATTTATAGGGCTGATAGGATGATTGCTGTGATTGCTGATCGATTGCCAGCCGAGTTAACTCCACACCACTAGCCCGTTTTCACCTCAGCACTGGGGAGGTATGCTCAGGGTTTGGGCACACACCGGGCCCTCGCCCCGGGACAGCACGCCAATATGCATGATCCGTCCCATTTTATTATCTGCGAGGCGAACTCGTGAAAGAGCCACAGTGGTTAGAATCGCTCACTCCGCTTCCCTACACTCGTATCTTAAATGTGATTCATTGGCCAAAAAGAGTAACTCTAAAATATAACTCTCAATAAATAAATAACATAACATCAATTTAACAGATAATAATTTGATCAATAACTGATAGATTTGATCAAGAAGACCTCATTGACTAGATGTCTCATAGTGTCAAATTATATAAAATATATTGTTTCAGATACATTTGACCTTTCATTAAATACTGATGCCTACATATGATAAGGCTTCTGATGAAATGAGTTAGTTGGTTAGTTAATTTATTGATCTTCTTTCTACACTGGGTAACATAGTCCCTAACAATTCACTTGCTATTTACCTCAGTGACTTGTTCTGTGTCTCAGTAGCATTAATCTACTAACAAGCAGTCATGCTTTTCATAAAGGCATCATAAAACATCAGAAGCATTCCGTTGTGGTCATCTCCTTTGTTTTATGAATATATTTAGGGAGAGATTTGATTTCTCACACGATTTTAATAAAATATCAAGAATTATTTTCCCAGTGTAGCTGCTAAAGTACTGGGAAGAATACTATTAAAAGCAAACCTCCAGTATTTCCTGAAAAAGATCAAGTATTTTTCATCAATTCAGTCATTGTTCTATGTAGAAACTGGAAACAATCTTCGAGGCCCTATATATGCACTATGAACAGAACACAACAGTCCGATTAAACAGTTCAACTTATTATTAATAGACATGGCATTGAGAAAATGACAATAATAACATGTATACTTGTAAATGTAATTATTGTTAATATATTTCAACGTATGTGTGCTAATATTGTAAGAGCAATGTTTTCACTCAACTTAAAGCACTTTATAATGTCAATTTAAACACACTCAAGCATAATAATGATCAAAATAAAAGTCTTTCAGATGCATTTACACAATCCACATATAATTAAAATGAATTAAGCAATGATAATAAGATTTATAAATGTTAATAATTCTCATCAGATGATGCTCAGAATGTTCTTTAAAGCTCAAATATAAGTTTGCATTCATTCTCACTGTGTACAGTTTGTGATTAATATTTTACATTTTTTACTGTTCATTTGCAGCATGAATGTAGGAAATGTGCTTTAGCAGCGAATACTGGAAACTAAGGCAATATTGCTACCACAAAGTTTCAGCTGTCAGGATCGTGGTGGGGAAGAACCCAGATGCAGGCAGGCAGTGAAGGGGTTAACAAACAAGACTTTTATTACTAACAAAAACAGAACCAAAACACCCACGAGGGGGTAAACGAAAAGGTAACAAAATAATAAACAAACAACAGGACCTAGGCTAACTAACACTAAACTAGACAATACTTGACAAACGGCTAAACTAAACACTTACTAAGACAGGGGATACACGAGCACAGGACAATGAAACAAGAGGGCATTTAAAGGAAAGACAAACGAGGGATAACGACACAGGGCAGGTGTGGGTAATCAAACACTCAGGGAAAGATAACAAGGAAAGGAGAGGAGCGGGGCCAATGACAAGACACTGGAGAGAACGTATATTATTGTCAAAAGGACAATAATATGTTTCTCTCCAAACATAACCAAAGACTTTGTCATGGCTCTGCTACAGGACCAAGAAAACATGACTAAATGAAGCAGAGCCATGACATTCAGCTATTTACTATAAACTCATTGCCAAAGGTTTGCAAGCACACCAGATGCTTGAGCTGCGTGCTATTATTTTATAATGCTAATGCACAAACTACTAATATACAAACGGGTCTTTAAATTGGGCATCAAATATGATGAAATATTCTACATACGTAAATGAACATGAATTGATGTTTTTAGTATGTTTGCAAACATTTAGCCGTAACTTTATACAGAGAATTTCCATTATAATGTCCATTAAGCCATAATTTGTTGCCCACACAATAACAGAACATTACTTTTATACTAAATGGACTGCTATTAAATGGATTTTTGCAATAATAATCTGCCATCTAATTAGTTAACCTTTATTTTGTAAAAGCAACACCGATCTCACTTTTATCAGTTTGCATGTTTGCCCTATACAGTATCTTATCTACAGTATACTACAATTCAATAAAACGATTCAATCTGCATACTTCAGGAGTAGTGTGTGCTCTGTTAAAATGTTTTTTTTTTGTGGATAATTGGATAGTTGATCATTCAGGAACATCACACATTTGACCTGAAACAACTGCAAACCAAGATATAAATTCAAATCTTTGAAGAATCGTATCCTGGTGAAGTGTTACATTCCTCTAATAATAAACGCTATTATTGTCCATCAGTCTGAATCATGTTGAATAAAGTGCCTCCATCTGTTGTGCTTAAAACAATATTTTGTTCCCTGTTGCAAACAGAGGTTGTGCTAGACTTTTTTATTGTCCGTCATATTGATGGACAGGCTCGTAACAAATCTGTCATAATCTTTTATTATCCGTGGTAATTAGCATGTACTTGCGTTTACTCTCGGAACTTGCTGTATTTTAATACAACTGAATGCCCAATAAATCCGTTGTTGTTTATATTCATTTATATATTTAATGTTTATGTTGTCAGACATAAAATAATTACAGACAAATGTTTATGTGTAAGCTGCGGTTTGGTCATGAATGTGCTGCTTCTGCTGCTCACTAGCCGAGTCAATTCACTTGTCTGAGAAAACGGTGAATTAAATCATTCATGGTAAGCTGCGTGGCTTTCAAAGTCTGTTTATAGGTTGTGGTAGGTCAATAAAAATAAAACAAAAACTTATTTAACAATAAATTCTGATACACAAACACTTTATTTGTCAGTTTCTTTAATCCTTTAATTTTCTCTTTTTGACAAGATCTCCCAAGTGTTTACAACCTTTAGAAGTCCATGTCTGGTTTGTGCTCAAAATTTAAAGGAACAGTTCACCTAATATAAATCTGTTATGTAATGGTTCTTCTATGGCACTTCTAATGCAAGATTTTAGTTTTTTAAGACATTCCCGCATCCCAAAGCTAATACAATTCCCATTATGACCATTAAATCCATCCGAACAATCAGCAGGGACTTTTGGACTCTTGTCCATAAACTTAAACTTTGTTTGAAAGCACACGTTGTTTCAGGGTGCAGTAAAATCACATGAACTTAAACTGTATTTCTCAGGTCAAGTCGTCCATTAAAGTGGAGTGATCACAGAAAAGAATGAATTTGGCGATAGGCCCGTGTGGGAGGAAAAAGACTCGTCTTTGGTGGGTCAGCTGGTGGAGCACTCTCACTGGTCATGAGGAGAGAATCACTACAGGTGAGGCATCAGAAAGTTTGTCAGTGTTTTATGAGATAAAAGTTCCTGTGAGAATGGCATTGTGTGTTTTTACTTTCACGGAGAAACCTGTAGGATCTGTGGTGCGAAAGGCAGCCGGTTACATCATCGCGGAATGAATGCGCTTTGCGTTTGTTGACCGGGTCATGCACTCCATTACAACAGCTGCTCAGCTGGACAAGGAAAAGCCCAACGCTCGCTTCAGTGATGGAAAAGTAGATGCAGCTGGGAGGTTCTTTGCAGGAATATATTCAGAAAACACAATATATTTGGGTGACTACAATAATACAGTGCATTAGGGTTTGCTGTATGCTAAGTGTATAGTTATATAAAAGTGTAATGCATTGCAGTTCATTTTATTATACCCACGTTTCCCCAACAGTGTCCGGGTACCATGGGAATAGAACTGCCTCTGTACACGCTTTATCCTGACCGTTCATCATTCAGACCAGGTGGACATCTCCCACAGTTTGGACTGGTCACTGGATCACCGCATCTTTTACCACATCGACAGCCTGCCTTTACGTGCCGTACATGACTACGACATCCAGACTGGATGTCCATACTGTATTTTCAGTATGTGTGTGTGTGTGTGTGTGTGTGTGTGTGTGTGTGTGTGTGTGTGTGTGTGTGTGTGTGTGTGTGTGTGTGTTAAGCTGACCGCAGAGGGGTTTACAGGGTAGAACCGATGAAGATATACCAGACGGCTTGTGCATAGACCCAGAGGGCATCTGTGGGTCGCCTGCTACAATGGAGGAAGAGGAATAGATTTGCACATTGACCCACAAACAGGTGTGTGAGTTTGTAAAAGCCTTTGCCATGTGTGTTTGTGTTGCTGGAGGAAAATGAACCACACTACAATTACATTTTGAGACCATTTATTGGAATAAAGGCTTTAAAACGGCCATCTTTATCTGAATGACTTTTGGCCAATACTTAAAGTTAACGGACTTCTTTCAGGTTTATCCTGACCGACTGCAGACTGTGAAACTGCCAGGAGAAGACCACCTCATGTTGTTTAGGTGGGAAGGATCACGCTGATCTGTACGTCACCACCACAGCGAATAAAGACATGGATGAAGATTCACTGGCTGCATATTTAAGGTGACATCACGGGGTGACATCATAACTGACACATAATATCCTTTATTCTCACCGCAGGTTACTGGTGTAGGAGTGACGGGCATTCCATCATTCTCATATACTGGATAAAAACCACGAAGACAGCGATGATGCTTATTAAACCCTCACAATTTTTCTGTCAAAACAACATTGACATTTTACCACCGTTCTAACTGTGCAGCCCAATGCACGCTTAGGATAGAAGAAAATCTTTGTTTCATGGTATTAGACATTGGAAAATATTTGCCTTAAACTGATTTGATAGACCGGAACTGTTCATTTACCTGGTCGACAGTGACTTTCAGGCTCTTTAAAACAACTTTTGGCGTCTTTCAATATGCGGTGACAAATTTCTATGAGTGTTTGTTAGCTAGGAAATTAATTTAAAATGTTGCATTTATAGCCTAATATTGCTTTTATCCAAAGTATGCATTATTAATATTAGTGTCAGTATTTTTTGGGAGTCTTTATCGTTTAATTTAAGACATTATTTGATTTGCATATTGTTAGAACTGTGCTTTTGTGGTTCAGCATTATTTTGCATAATTTTAATTCCTGTGTAAATGCATTTATGACGCGTTAGAGCCGCATTAACGGTCAGTGTAAATCCACATTTTCGTGGTTTTATGCCGCTTCAGATTCGGTTTCTGTGCCGCCTTTGCTGTGTGAAGAGGCCATTATAGTCAGTGTGGAAAGAGTTATGTTAATTGATATTGTTTTGATAGTTATACGTATTATTAAAAAGAAGAATGTATTTTTGCAAAGAATAATAAAATTGAGTGACCCTACTAGATTAAAAGTTAAACAGACAAAAGAAAGGAATTGTCTAAAGTTTATGTTGTGTCTATTTCATTTTTTTCAATCAATACCAGAGGTTTACGTAATCTTTTGAAAAGGAAATCTTTATTTTTATTTTGTAAAGGGAAAGGTGCAGATTTTTATTTTGTACAGGAAACGCATGCATGTAAGGAAGATGAAAAGTTTGGGAAAAGTCAACGGGGGAATGACATTTGGTTTGCCCATGGCAGAAAAAGATCAGCAGGGGTCGCAATGCTCAAAGGTAAATTTAAAGGCCATGTTCTTAGCCACAAGAGAGATAACTCTGGAAGATTAGTAATATTGCAAGTAAGCATTGATATGACACATTATGTTTTGGTGAATTCATATGCCTCCAACAACAAAATAATATATATTTTTTGGAAATATTGGAGTAAAATTGTTACAAATCAAGCACAAATTCCCAGATGCAAAAATAATATGGGGAGGGGACTTTTATTGTGTACATAATGAAACAATAGATAGATGGCCACCAAAAAGTGATAGTGTTTCTGAAATAAAAAATGTATGCCTTCATTTAGGGTTATTAGATATTTGGAGACATAAAAATCCGAACCAAATGATGTACAGTATACATGAAGTAACAAAGATCAATCTAAACAGTCACGTATTGATTATTTTTTTGATTCAGACACATTAGAAGATCTTATTCAGTCTGTTTCTATAGAGCCGTCTGTCTTGACTGATCATAAAGGAATAACAATTGGCATAACTTAATATGGTACAAGTAAATTTAAAACAAATAGAGGATATTGGAAACTTAATAAGACACGTTTAGTCAATGAAACTTTCAAAATTAAAACCATTGAAATTATAGACAGGTATTGGACATAAGATAAAATAATGAATCATTTTGCAAAATACTGGGAGCTCGCCAAATATGAAGGAAGGAATGTAGCCATTTCAATGGGGAAAAAATGCTTGCTTTTGCTAAAAGACAGAAAGAATGTAGAATTACAAGATACATTTTTCTAGTAAAGGTGATTTAACTTCACAAGAGTCATTAAAACTTTCATCGTTATACACTGAAATGGTCACTATTTACGAAGAGAAAGCAAAAGGAGCGTTTGTAAGATCAAGGAGAATGTGGTTAGAACAAGGGGAAAAGAATACTATGTAGTTTTTTAACTTAGAAAAGAGACATGGAGAAATGTGTTTGATAAGTAAACTATTGATAAATAATACAGTGTCAGAAGACCATAATCTAAAAAAATAAAGAGATATCAAAACATGTTACTCAATTTTATAAACATCTTTACACCTCTAATTTAGTTCAGTCTGATCTGGATACATTTCTGAATGTTTTGGGGAAAACAAAAACTATTAATGAAGATTTCGAATTATTATGTGAGGAAGCGATAAAACTAGAGGAAATTAAGGAATGTATTGGGTATTTGAAAGATAATCGATCTCTGGGTAATGACGGACTTATTACTGAATTTTACAAAGTCTTCAGAGATAAATGAACACCCTTTTAACTTGCAGTATATAAAGAATCTATAGATAAAGGAGAGGTGCCAGACTCATTAAGACAGGGTGTTATTACTCTTATTCCAAAACCACATAAAGACATTCTTCACTTAGACAACTGGAGGCCTATTAGTCTTTTAAATAATGATGACAAAATATTTGCACATGTATTTACTAAAAGATTGAAACAAGGATTAGAGTAGACGATGTTATTGATGAAGAACAGACAGGATTTATTCAAGGATGACATATAAGTAACAATATTAGATTAATATTGGACATGGTGGATTATAATGAGTACATACTGGCTAACAGTCCAAAAAGCATTTGACACAATAGAACATGATTTTTTGTTTAAAACAATTGAATAATTTGGACTTTTTAAAAGCTGTTAAAACATTATATAAAGGTTGTAATAGTTTTGTAAAATTGTTTTAAGTAGTTTTTTGAATGTTGTGAGACATGTGGTTGACCGGACCGAGTTAGGAAGAACGTTCCACCAGGAAGGAGTTGTGAAGCAGAATGAGCGGGAAAGCCATTTACTGCCCTTATGAGAAGGCAATACAAGACGCCGCTGGTTTGCTGAACACAGGGTTCTTGATGGTGTGTAGGAGTGTAAGAGGGTGTGAAAGTATGTCGGTGCAGATCCAGTGATAGTCCTGTAGGCAAGCATTAGTGACTTGTATTCAAATGTATTCAATGTATTCAAAATTAAATGGATTACTCAATATTTAAAAAAGAATTTGTGGAATACATTTCCCAGCTTTTTGTTCAAGTCACTTGGTGGTCTTCAATTTTTGATAAGATGTAATTATTCCATTGATAAAATTCCAGTGAAACTTGCAAGATTCCATCAACAAGCTCTCATGGCATGGACATTGGCATATAACATAACATAACTTTTCCCTAGAAGGTATTATATCTGGAATTATAGGGATATTTTATATAAGCATAAATCCCTCTTTTTCAATATAAGGTTTGATAATAACGTGTTGGTAAATCAGTTGATGAATGATGGAGATTCATTATCCTACACAGTTTCTTGACAAATTTAAAATCTCAATTAGACCCAGAGAATATGCAATTGTAATGGATGCTATACCGAAGATATCGATTCTAAAATATGTTTGCAATGAAAACCCTAACCTTGATCATACAAACAATAAACATTTTATTGGAAATACTAATATCTTCAAATATAAATAAATACTGTTACATAGCCCTCAGCAAGATTTTCTTGGTCATCGATATTTGGAGATTTGAATTGGCGTAAAGTTTAACAGTTCACGAATGAAGGACGATGCCACAGGTGGTGAGTGAAGGAAAAATGGTTTAATAAAACAAGCAGGAACCAGGAACAAAAGGGTAATCCACAAAAATAATAATCCACAAGGTAAAAAAAGTGCAAAAAAACCCAAGAATATCCAAAAGGTAGGTAATCCACAGAAAGATACAAACATGAGAAAACACCCACAGCACAAGGTAAAGCCTAACTACAACTTGACAAACTTACAACAAGACCTGACAAAACACAACAGGCAAAGGAGAGTACATATGGTGTCCGGATAAGGAGGATGATGGGGTGCAGGTGACAGTCAATGATGATGAACAGGTGCAAATGTCAATGAGGGATGGGTGAGGGAGCGTGGCAAACGTAACGTCCTTGGGCAAAAACGGGGAAAACAGGACTAGGGACCAACGGAAGTGTTACATATAGCTTGGAGAATAGTTAATAAATTCTTTGTTAATAACAAAGTAAAGGAAATTTCTTATAAAATATTGCACATAATCTATCCAGTAAAACATGTTTTGGAACGTTTTAAATTAAATATTGACTATTCATCTGAATTCTGTAATAAGGAAAAGGAAACAATATTTCATTTATTATTTCATTGCATTTATATATTTTGGGTTGATGTAGAGAATTTGATGTTGCTGTTAAACTCAGTGGGTCGGATATAATGTTATATGTTAATGATTGAGGGATAGAAAAGGATAAAGCATATATCATTCAACTAATAGTTTTAACGGGAAAGTTTCATATGCATAAAATGAAATGGTCAGGTGGTAAGCCTAATTTCTTTCAATTCATCAACGAATTTAAACAATACTGTGGTATGTTGCATGGGTGGAAAGGCTTGCAGGACTTCAAATATTGTATACAAGTTTGAAATGGATATTTGAATTGCACCGTGTTTTTCTTTTTTCTTTCTTTTTTATGTGTTTTTCTTATTTCCTCTGGCTGTATTTATGTTGTTAAAAAAATGTTGTATGTATTATTCAATAATTTGTGTACTGAAGACATTTGTCATCCTGCTGTACATTACACTATAGTCCTGCATCTCTGCATTTCACTGATCATCTTGATGCTAGAGGAAGTTTAATGACACAGAGTTTAGACAAAGTCAATCGTTTAAATACATACTGTATGGCCAATGAGATTTTGTTGTCTCCAAAGGCAACTTTGTCTCTTCATTCTTTAAAAACCTTTTGGCCAACATGATAAACAAATGAAGAGGGCTCAAGACATGGTACAAAAATGGCAAATTGAATTATGATTGGATACAATTCTGAAGTTTTTGGATCACAGACTACATTTAAAATGTGTTTACATTTTATTGAACATCATGAGGCATTTGTGAAATTATTCTTAAAGTCATAATCCACTTTTTAGTACACTGTAAGAAATCTGATTTTAAAATGTTCTCCCAACAAAAGAATCAATGTAAACATTGAGTGAATTTCTTGCATTCCTCACATTGATCTAAAAGAGCCACATAACCAGTTGCGGCCAGTGACCATAAATTTATGTGGGGCGAATTCTGGGTCGTATTGTAGGCTTTATGATGATTACTCCTTTAACTCTCTGAGAAATCACTAAAACATGTTATCAAAAAATTGCATTTGAGATTTTTAGAACTTTAAATCACACACACATATGCTACTTAAGAAAATTAACGGAAAAGTACAAGCATGAGATATAGAAAACTATTCCGTCTAGTACAATCAAACAGCCTTCGTCATACCACGACCTGGTAAATGTTATATTAAATGACAAATTTTACACGTTTTGACAAATTGTACAATGCACTACATTCTTTACTACATTATAACATCAATGCACAACATGACATCTGTTAATCACCTTAAACATATAAAAACACATTATTGTTTGCACAATTTAACAAACCCACATAAACAATGTAAGAAGAAACAGATAACAGGGGCAGTCGTGGCCTAATGGTTAGAGAGTCGGACTCATGACCAGAAGGTTGCTGGTTCGATTCCCAGGGCCGGCGGGTAACAACTGAGGTGCCCTTGAGCAAGGCACCTTACCCCTACTTGCTCCCCGGGCGCTGCAGTGATAGCTGCCCACTGCTCCGGGGGTACGTGTGTTCACTACTCTCTGGATGGGTTAAATGCAGAGGTCACATTTCATTACCTTGTACTTGTACATGTGCAATGACAATAAATTGAATCTAAATCTAAAAAAATCTAAATAAACATAGAGACGCATATACAATACAGATAAACTAAAATGCAAAAGAGGGAAAAAATAATTAGTATTCCTTGCAGTATAAAGATCTCATCACGTCTTAAAAAAAAAATATATTGTTAATCATTCTTAGTGATTTGAAATGTCTAATAATAATTAGTCATATAAGAATTCTGCAGGTGTAGGAACTTTAAAAATAAATATTTCTGTAAATACTTTGCTCTTTTTCTCTTTATATTGATATGTATATATACTTTTGTTTTATTTTTATCTTATGTTTAACAACAATAAATGTTTATTTACATTCAACATCAATATCAACATTAAATCGTAACAATAAACAGGTAATTGCAATGTAAATTTTCATGTTTTGACAAATATTCTTAATGTCAGTTTTTTGTTATTGTTTTCATCACTATATGTTATTATGTTTTTTTGTCAAATTTACTTAACTTATTAAACATAGGTAAAATAATATGGCAAACCGGAAATCTGGATAAAAGACTCGTATATAAGTCATAGTCTGGTGAAAATGTATTCAGTACAACATTATTGTTTCTCTCATAAGCAAGCAAAAGTGTACATTTCTGTGGTTTCAGTTTTTGGGTTCATTCATGACTTTTTTGGGTTCAAATGTGCATAGATATTTATTTATATATTTATAAATATAAACAATAGAGTACAAGATAAATCTGCATGCAGAGAAAGTGCACAAGCGTTTCTTAGTAGTTTAGTTTTTATTGTTTTCTCAACACTTTAACAGGCAGAACAACCACAAGTTAAATATATTTACAAGGGGAAACTTCTCATTTACTTTTTTTCTGAAACCCATCTCTGTCTTACCATGTTGTAAAATGGAGACTTCTGAAACTCTTTCCAGATAATCTCCTTCTCCATACCCTGCTCTCTGTAAGTGGAAAAGACCTTAGCAGGACAATAAACATATTTCCCGGCCATTCCAGGAACGCCTGTGTGTATGTGTGGACTGTTTGAGTTCCATTTTACAGAACAACACAGGCAATCTACATGCTGAGATTCAGGCTTTTTTCTTTTGCTGTCCCTTCTCCTCTACTCGTTATTTTGGGGCATCCAGTTCTCTCTGGAAGAACTTGGTTTCCATAAATTCTTTACAAGGCATTCTGGGGTTTGTCAGTCCTTCACCACTACAAGCCTTGAAAACCTTAGTGGAACAGTAGAAGTACCTAACAGGACCTTGCTGACAAAAAAATGGATGGAGGAGCCATCACTCATTACAAGTCACAAGTATTCGTCTGTTTCTTTTTCTGTTCTGGCTGTTGATGCTTCTCCATAATACCCTCAACGACCCTCTCAATGGTTTCGTGAGTAAGGGGTGTGGTCAGAGCAGGTGCTGGTGGGTTTACAACTGCAGGATTAATTGTAACCACTGGCACACTAGTAGTCTCGCTTCCCTCTGTCAGAGAGTGCCAGAGTCGCTGTGTCTGAAGAAGTTTTTCATGAGAAGCATTTAGTGAAGAACAGGTGTTTTGCAGTTTGGCCAAGTGCTTAACATACCGATCTATAAGAAGTTTTGTAGTCGGATGGAGCATGCTGTTGGGATCAGTACTGGAGTTATGGACCACTGCTGCATACTCCTGATCCACAAGTTTAAGCATATCCTTCTTCTTGTAGCAAGTATTTAGTTTTATGTATAAAGAAAAAGGGCATTTTAAGCGTGACANGTGAATGATGTTGAAGAGTCATCTTCAATCCAGTCAGAGTCAGAGTCAGTACTGACTGGATCCTGACCGGCGTTCTGGTTTGTGTCCGAGCCAGAAAGGACTGGAGTCTGGATGATATTGAAAAGTGAGTCGGACAGAGAAAGGACTGAACTCTGAACGACATCATCACTGGAGTGGGACACAGAGCGGTCCGGAGATGTCAGGACTCCAGGATCTGTGACAGTTGAAGTCTACTCAGCTTCACTGCTACGAGTTTCTTCATTTTCCTGAAACTCTACAGCGAGATGATGTCCTGAAATCACATCTGTTGGGAGAAATGAGATCAAACACAAGATCAATTAAATCCTATCATATCAATGAAATATTGAAACAATCCGATCCATAGTAGAAGAGTAAACAGCGACAGCAGCATTTTACAGTGCAAATTTCACTTAAAAGATTTGTTCAAATCATCATCACACATTGAACATCTTCATTTCAACCAATAGGTATGTGGTAAAATATTATTCAGTTAGAAGTATGATTTAATTACCAATATAATCAATAAGTGTTTTCTTTCATTAAATCATTAAGCTGTGTGTTTTTATCTAATGTGCTTGCTGTTTTGCTCAGTGGAAAAGTGCTGTGATAAAAACAGAATAGTGACAAGCAGAGTGAAACCACAAAAGAGGAACAAGCTTTGTGTGTACGTGCAGAAATAGAACAGCTCGTTTTGACAAGTCTAACTAACTAACAACACACACTCAAAGAGTCACATAGGGAAGGAGTGTTATGAATTAATCCAATGCATATGTTTTAAGTATAATCATGAGTTTTGATGTGTTTTATTGAATCATAGGATTAAGAAACAATGCTGCATAATTAAAGCATTAGATGATTGAGTTTTTTACTGAAAGTATTTTTACATGTTGTTTTGCGATATGAAACTGTCTCTAGGGAACACTTCCTCAAATTAGCAACTGACCGCAGGTTGCAAAACATGTGTTGTGCAAAGATGTTGTTTTGCAGATAACCTGGTTCACGGTGATTGGTTGCCAGGGAGCAATACTCCCTAGAGACGGAGGAGGAGTCAGAAGATGTGAGCGACGTCACATACTGAATAAATATGTGTGTTTTTGAATATCTGGGTTGTTGGCTTGTGGTGGAGTGAGGAGATCGTCTGACAACCCAAAGCTTTGTTACTCCTTTTTACATCTGATAATAAACTTCTAATCGATTTTGAAGAACGTCTCTGTACAAATTTTTGAACATGCAGGACTGCCTCAAAAGTCCAACAATTGGTGACCCGTGACGTGATTTGTCAAGAGACGAGGGCACATTTGCCATTTGCGTTGAGGAAAACGGAACGAATTCAGGTTCAACACACAGGTCGCGACCAACATAAAAGAAAGGTAAGCAGAAGCCTGTTTAATCAAAATTCTGCTATTGAACATACCTAAATTGTTGTGTTGAATTTGATGAACATTCCGCATGAGTAGAACTAAATTATAAAGAGAAGTTGTGAGAAATCAGATTTAAAAAGAAAATACTGTAAATCGGGTGGTTAGAGTCCCCCGTAGAGAGGGTAATAAATCCCTTAGAGTCTGGGACTCATAAGTTGCGTTGTGGTATTCGCGTCTGGGACGAAAAATAGGCCAGGGAATTAAATCCCTTTGAGTTTGGAACTCATAAACTGCGTTGTGGTATTCGCGTCTGGGACGAAAAATAGGCCAGGGAATTACATCCCTTTGAGTTTGGAACTCATAAACTGCGTTGTGGTATTCGCGTCTGGGACGAAAAAGGCCAGGGTGAAATAACTCCCTTTGAGTCTGGGAGCTCATAAAGGAATATTCCAAAACTGTTTGTTATTTGTTTGAATGTCATGAGTTGAATGTGAATGCTGATAAGGCAGCTAAAGGAAAAGACATTGCGTCACAGAGACTCGTTGAGAAATTGAGACGTTGCGTCAGAAATTAAGTGGAATTAATTTGAAGTAATATAGTCATACGGACTACCTTATACTATAAATTCGGAATAAATAGACTGTATAATATTGTGAATAGAATTTGTGTATAAAATGGCTGAATTTCAGAAAGAATGTGATGAATATGTGTGTCCACCAGTAACAGTGCAGTGGAAGAATGTTACAGATATGTTGATGGCGCAGGCTGAGCCTGAAGATAGAAAGAAAAGACAGAAGGAAATTGATAAGTGTTGGGTAGCATTATGTGATGACTGTGGGTGGGAAAATGCAGAAGAAGTGAGAATGCCTCTAGCACCAAAAATTAGAGAAATGGAAAAGAAAGCACATAGTAAGTTACGGAGACATGTTGAAGAGAAAGATCAGGTCAAGTGGTATAATGCAGGAAAGCATAGTAGCGAGGAAGATAATCTAAAAAAGAAATTGAGGATGTGGACTAGAGTAGCTTTAACAACTACAGCACTCAGCTCGCAGAAAAAAAAAAGAAGAGAGAAGAAAGGGGAAGTGAACAGCTCAGCAGCCAGAGAGAAAAAGGAAGAAAAGGCAGGAAG
Organism: Triplophysa rosa; assembly: GCF_024868665.1. Classification (NCBI taxonomy): domain Eukaryota; kingdom Metazoa; phylum Chordata; class Actinopteri; order Cypriniformes; family Nemacheilidae; genus Triplophysa; species Triplophysa rosa. Next base: position 7,223,866 of record NC_079911.1, on the reverse strand, counting down.
CATTCAGACTACCCCTTCTGCTCCTCCCCTTCAGAAACACATACCTTCAATCTATCCGTCATTAAGCCATCCCCCGCCATATGAACCGCCTAACCAGCAAGTAGTGATGACAATTAGAGGAGGAGAAATGGAAGTTGACATAGAACCATGGAGTAAGGGCATGCAAGAGTTAAGAGAGGAATTTAAAGAATTGAAAAAGGACATGAAGGGAGAGGTAGATAACACGATAGAAATAGCACAACAAGTTCTAGATACCATGGAGAAGACAAGACATGAGCGGGAGGAATCTGAGGAAAGCGAGCATGAGAGTGATAGTGAAAGCATTCAGGAAGTAAAAGAGGAAGGGCCTAGAAGTAAGGCTAGAGGGAAAAAACCAAAACAAACATCAACCCCTAACGTCCAATCAAGAACTACAGAGCAGATAAAAATTAGAATTGATGGAAACATGACGATGGAGGAGCCAATAGCAAAGAGAGTAAGAAGTGCAGATAAGAACAACCAAAGGAATGAAGACATTTTTGAATATGGCCCACAGCACCAACTGTTTATGCCCCAAATCCAGGCACCCTTAGTGGTGAGACCAGGAGGGAATCTCCAGTACCAACCTTGGTCACACAGTGACATGACAGCAATAGCGAGTAAATTGCCACCCATTACCTCAGGAGGCAGCAGATGGTTGAGTAAGCTGACAGCACTCAGCCATGGCACTGACTTGGCTTTGGGTGACTTGAGATGCCTGTTGGGTCAGATACTGACAGCCTCACAAATGCAAAATTTAGAGCTCGATGCAAATACTATGTATGTTGCAAATGAGATACCATTTACCAGAGTAAGTACTGTTGTAAGCCAAACTCTTCGTCGAATATATCCTGTGCCACCAACAGTGTACCAGAATATAAAATTCCGCATTAAGCCAGGTGAGACTGGAGCGGCTTATTATTTCCGTTGTGCTGCTGAGTGGGAACAAATGGTGGAGGAAAACAGTTTAAACAACCCTGTGACACGAGACATATTTAGAGCAGCAGTAATGACAGGAGCTCCAAATGGAGTAAAACAAGCAATGGAGAATAACCCAGATATCCCAGTGGCAAGTAACGAGGTATGGGAAAGACATTTAGTGCACCACACAGACAGAGCAGTGGAAAGAGCCAATAAAGAGGAAGAGGAACTAGAAAGAGTTAAAACCCAGTTGTTAAAATTGCAATTAGAAAAAGCCAAAAGTGAAGGGACAAACCAAAAAGGCCAAGCAAATGCCACAACATACTCCCAATGCACCCCAACCCATAGACCCATATCAAGGACCCCCTTACAGTGGTTCTCCTTTTGGAGGACCGACACACCACCATCCATATAGCAACCCACATTATGCCCAAGGAACAAACCGTAGGCAGGGATCCCCCTGGAGGGGAAATGGACGTAGACAGGGAGGGCAAGGGAGAGGGGGGCAGAGCGGGACGCAGTGCTATGGGTGTGGAAGAGAGGGACATTGGTTTAGGAATTGTCCACAAAACGAGTCACAGACTCAAGGCCAATACAACGGGCCACCTGCGGGGGGATGGGGTCCCCGAAGAGGTGGTGCCGGTGGTCGTGGCAGGGGACCACAAACCCCAAACAACCCGGGGCAACTCCTTCCGTCACCTTCCAACCTACAGGTGCCTGTGCACCCAACATGGGACCCGGAGGGTGGGGCGGAGGAATGTTGAAGGGGCCCACAGAGAACCACCGTGAGAGGAATGGCTGAACCTCTCATGGAAATAGTGGTAAGTGATCAACCACTAAAGGCTCTGGTAGATACCGGGGCCACATACTCCACTGTAACTAAGGGCACAATTGATAACAGCGATCTGACAAATCGCACAGTGGGAGTAATGGGGTTCTCTGGTGAGGTAGAAAAATGGCCTATGACAAAATTGCTGAAAGTAAAGGTTGACAAACAAATATTGACACTCATTCCTGTACTCGTGTAATGCTCCCATCCCCCTTTTAGGAAGAGACTTATTAATTAAGTTAGGAGCCAGTATCTTATGTTCGCCTGAGGGAGTAATAGTGACATTTCCTGATGGTTCACAGACAAATTGTTCCCTTGCAGGCCACACCACAGGCAGTCAGTGGATGTTGACATCGTGCGGTGAGGTAGAAGATGCCGATATATATTGGGTTGAGCTAGATTCCAGTGTAGCCACTAATAGTATTGTATCAAGGTATAATGAACATCGCCAATGGATAACAAACATAGACATGTTCCTACCACCCATAGACCCCTTACATTGCACATTGTTCTATGATAGGGATGACACCACACAATACCAAGATCTGTTTCAAGAAATAGAGGACAGTAAATGGGTGTTAAGGGGATCCGGACTCATGATAGGAAAAGAGGGAGTAGTGGCACCAATTTTACTGACAGAAGAGCAGATGAAATGGTATGAAATGTCTGATACAGCTGCACCACACGTCTCTTTAGCATTACATCCAAATCATGAGGCTAGGGAGCTAGGCAACATGACTAAGAGACTGTTAGCAGCCAAAGATTGGGAACCCACAGAACATTGGGGTATCCTATACTCAGATACACAAAAAGCATATTGGGTGCAAGACCAAACAGAAGACACAGGGGTGTTGACACACAAACAGATCTCTAGATGCCATGGTAGGGAAAGAACAGACGCTGACGGAACAGGAAAAATGATTGACACATTGCCAGATAATCTATGGTCTCAAGGACCAACAGATGTAGGGTTTTGTAACATCAAACCTGTTAGCTTCAAGTTAACCACCACCACACCTATTTGGGTCCCTCAGTACCGCAACAAACCAGAAGCAGAAGAAGGTGTAGCCACCACTGTTTCTGGACTGATTGACAAGGGAGTGATAACCCCTTATAGGTCTAATTGGAACACACCAATTTTTCCTGTGCCTAAACCAGGCACTAACAAATACAGATTGGTACATGATTTACGAAACATCAACTCCATTGTAGCAACACCTACAATGACAGTGCCAAACCCATATATTGCGCTGTCCACATTGACACCAGCGCACCAATGGTTTACATGCATCGATTTGGCAAACGCTTTCTTCTGTATTCCAATCGCAGAGGATTGCAAAGCATGTTTGGCTTTTACATACAGGGGCTGGCAGTATTCTTACAACAGACTACCACAAGGGTTTATTTTGTCACCAGGAATTTTTAATCATGTTTTAAAACAACAGCTACAGAACTGTAGCTTACCTGAGAACTGTGTCATGATCATGTATGTTGATGACCTACTCTTGGCAGCCAGAACTGAAAAGGCGTGCTTGGAGGCTACCAGAGTTGTGTTGCTTCAGTTGCACAAGTCTGGTTTCAAGGTAAGCAAGGACAAACTGCAGGTGTGCAGACCTTGTGTTACATTTTTAGGTCGACTGATCACGGCACAGGGATCAACTTTGACAGGGACACAAAGACAGGGTATACTCAGCCATCCAAAGCCAACCACAGTGAAAGACATGTTATCATTTATAGGCCTCACAGGATTCAGTAGGCACTATATCCCTATGTATGTTTCACTGACTACACCATTCAGGCAGTTGATTAAAGAGCATGGCATGAAAAATCTGAAAGCAGAACTTCAGTGGACACAAGAGGCTGAACGGACGTTCATTGACCTAAAGACACAGCTAGCTCATGCTGTGCACCTGAACTGTGCCAACTATGAGTTACCTTTCTTCCTGGATGCCTCAGAATCTGGCTCCAGCGCACATGGTGTCCTGTTTCAGAAAGACCAGGGTAGGAGAAAAGTGTTGATGTATGCGAGCGTGTTGTTAGACTGTGTAGAGCAAAGACAACCAATTTGTTCCCGATTTGCAGCGGGTTTAGCTAAAGTTGTGCACAAAACATCACACATTGTAATGGGCCACCCATTGACAATACTCACCACACACTCCATCATGTCATTCGTAAATTCAGCATCATTCACGTTATCACCAATGAGACAGAGAAGAATAGCTAAGATTTTGACCAGTCCTAATCTCGCATACACACATGAGGGCATTAATATGGCTGATCTGATGGGAGATGGACAGCCACACGATCGTGCACCCATCACCGAGAGAGCATCCAAAGTAAGAGAAGATCTGTCTGCGGTGCCATTGACAACCCCACCGCCAGTTATGACATTGTTCACAGATGGTTGTTGTTTCAGAGCAGAGGATGGGAGTCTGAAAGCAGCCTATGCCATTGTGGAACAGCAAGGAAGTAATTTCATGACCAGGGAGTCAGGGCAATTGGAAGGAAAACAGTCAGCACAAAGAGCTGAAATGATAGCAGTAACAAGAGCCCTTCATTACGCTGGTGAGACCCGTGTGAACAAATATTCCGATTCAGCATATGTTGTAACAGCTGTCCACGTGGAATTGCCCCTATGGCAGAGATGTGGGTTCACCACATCAACAGGTCGACCAATTACACATGCATGCGAAGCCAGAGACCTTTTAGAGGCTCTGATGATACCCAAAGAGGTAGCAGTTATTAAATGTCCAGGACATTCCAAAAATGATTCCCCTATCACTGATGGAAACAATGCAGCTGATCTAGCTGCCAAAACTGCAGCTGGCTATGTTGCAACTCAGCAGGTGGTGAGATCAGATAGAGCTTGTACTGATCTTTTGCCAAGATTCACTAGAGAATATCTGATAAAGGAACAACAGATATCTAGTCCAGAAGAACAATCAGTGTGGTCACAGCATGGAGGCATCTGTGCTAGTGATGGTCTATGGCAAGCGCCAGACGGACGTCCGGCATTGCCTGTCTCTCTGACCGGTTCAATGTTAACACAAGCCCATGGGGTAAGCCATGTCAGTGACAAACAAATGATGAGAGCTCTCGAACATTGGTGGCATCCATTTTTGCAATCCATGGTGTCAGGTCATGTGACGAGTTGTTGTATCTGTCAGGAACACAATGTAAAACCTAGCATCAAACCCAAACGGGGGTGTTTCCCTTTGACATCTGGTCCAGGGGAAGAAATTGTGATTGACTTCACAGACATGATTACACGAGTACATGGCAAACGCTATGTTTTGGTGATTGTTGATTATTTCACTGGTTGGCCAGAAGCATATCCTGTCGGCCGAGAGGACAGTACGGCCGTAATAAAGTGTCTAATCAACCATTACATTCCACACTATGGGTTCCCACGACGTATCAGATCTGACAATGCCACCCATTTTAAAAATGAACATTTGAAAATTGTTGAACAGGCTCTAGGCCTAACACATGCGTATGGTCAGTTTACCATGCGGCCAGCCAAGGTAAGGTTGAACGTTTAAACCTGACAATTAAACTAAAATTGGCTAAAATCTGTGCACAGACTAAATTGAACTGGCTGTCAGCTTTACCCATTGCTCTCATGTCTATTCGTTCTTCTGTCAACAGGATCTCAGGCTTTACACCTTTTGAATTGCTTACAGGTCGTCAATTTCCAGGACCAACCACGGCGTTGAGAGAGGACACAGTGCAGCCATTGTCACATACTGTGTATTTTGATAAACTAACAGCTCTGATTCGAACCTTTTCCCATCAGGTAACTCCTGTACCAGCCAACCGAGGAACTGCCATCCCAGTCACACAGACTGGGTCAGGATCGAGAAATTCCGAGAAAGTGGATGAACCACGGTGGTCTCAACCTATACGTGTACAGCTCGCACCTCACATTGTGTGCAACTCCAAGGCAAAGGAGAACTTGGTTCCATTTAACATCCTGTGTAGCTTGTGACCCCCCTTCTAGGTCTCTTGCTGACACTGGTTTGGACCTGAGGACTCAGGTCCAAGAGAGGGAGGATACAAGAGTGGAACGGTAAAACAGACACTGAAATTGCCATGAGACAACACCAACAGCTCCAAATTATACACAAAACAGGGAATTTTCACAAGCCACACACAGAACCATTGCTCATGTGTAAGTGCTGATGTGCATACGGGGCAGGTATTGCTAAACAGTTTAAAAAAAGATACGGTACACAGAAAGTAATGATCAAATAAAAAACCGGTGATGTGCAGTGAACCAGGAAAGAGACAGGACTGTTTTCACCTAATAACCAAAGAACAATGACACTGATTTACCAACATATGATGTTTCACAGAAAGCCTAAAACACATGAGAGATTGGTGTGTGGTAAAGAGTAAAAGATCTCAGTACCCCGGCTAGGGTGTGGTCTAGATAAACTAGACTTCAAGAAAGTCAAAAGATTCTGAGTGAAGTGTTCACGGACGTGGACATACAAATAACCATTTATTCCTTATAATCAAGTTTTCATTATTGTGTGATTTTGAGTGTTTTTCAATGTTTTTCAATTTTCAGGTTTAACAGTGTATTTTTAAGGAGTGTTTTCTTACAGGTTTTAAGGTATTAAGTTTTTAAGAAGTGTTGATTTTGTAAAGATAACAAGAATTACTAGAGAGGGTGAATAAACAGCAACAAATGAACTGTGGGAAAATTGGAAATTTTGTGTGTTAGGGATAATTGCAGGGACCATCGTAGGGATAATTTTTGGAATACAAAAAAGTAAGGAAGGTAATAGCCCACACCGCGAACTATACATAGAAGGTCAATAACATCAACAGACAAGTGCTTACTGAAATATGGAGGAATAGAGATAGAATACACAAAAGGGAGTAGCACAAACATTTGATTTAGGATTTTGTGTGACCTCTTCGAGGTCAAGAGAGGGAATTGTGGAAATATTTAGTTAGAAGTATGATTTAATATACAATATAATCAATAAGTGTTTTCTTTCATTTCATTAAGCTGTGTGTTTTTTCATGTGCTTTCTATTTCCTCAGTGGAAAGTCTGGGCAAAAACAGAAAGACAAGCAGAGTGCGGGGTTGGAGTCGATAAATTTAGCTAAATAAACACACACACATATAAAGAGTCACAAGAAAATGTTATGAATTAATCCAATGCATATGTTTTAAGTATAATCATGAGTTTTGATGTGTTTTATGAATCATAGGATTAAGAAACAAGCTGCATAATTAAAACATTAGATGATTGTAGTTTTCTTTTTACTAAAAGATTATGTTAAAATGTTGGTGTGTTGTCCGGCCAATGAAACTGTTCTAGGGAACACTCCTCAAATTAGAACCTGACGCAGGTTGCAAAATCGTGTTTGAAAGATGTTTTTTGACAGATATACGTAAAAAGGACTCACGGTGATTGGTGGAAAGGAGCAGCACTCCTTAAAAGGCAGAGGAGGAGTCAGAAGATACGAGCGACGTCACATACTTATAAATATGGGTGTTTTTGAATATTTTGTGTTGTTGGCTTGTGGTGGAGTGAGGGATGTACTGCAACCCAAAGCTTTGTTACCTTTTTACATCTGATAATAAAACTTCTGTTAATTTGGAGAACGTCTCTGTGCAAATTTTTGACATGCAGGACTGCCTTTAAGTCCAACTGCGTTAGGCGGGATACATGAGCGCCGAGCACTCGGTGGTTCCCTGAAGCACACGTCTCCAAAAACATCCAAGCAAATTTTTAAACAGACGCAATCTTTATTAACCAACCACAGATTTGAACTTTAAACACATACTCATCATCATCCTTAATTGTAATTTAATGTTTATGTTCAGAGATTTAGAGTCTTTACATTGTGTGCTTAATGTCTGAAATGAGTCATATAGACACACATAAAGATGTATAAACATAT